>NC_079910.1:1244583-1294583 GCF_024868665.1 Triplophysa rosa
TTGATTGATGTGTGATGTAGGGCTGCAACTAACGATTATTTTGATAATCGATTAGTTGGACGATTATTTTTTTGATTAATCGGTTAATCGGATAAAAAGTTTAATTAGATCTTTTGCTTATAATAACTGAATCAGAGAAAAGTATACACAACTGAACTCATTTGCCTTCTCCCAAAATGTTGTGTATGTCTCCCTAATAAACACACCAAAGCTGAGGAGGGGGCGGTTGGCCAAGGAAATCTTTTTTTTTGTGCCATGAAAAGTGAGATATTTGTCATTCAAATGTAGTGAAGTACAGTAAAAAACTATCCAGAAAAAAACCTACGTACTGTAAGTTTAGTACAAAGTGCAAACGCCACAAGTTGGGTTTTACTAATATAATATTTAGTTTTGTCATTTAAAACACCTCTCCCCTTTAAACTTTAAAACTGCGCGGCTTGAAGAGATGGACACAAAACACGTTTGACTTTAAAACTACGCAACTCGTTCTGCACGGAGGGAGGTCTTAAACGGTCATTTTAAAAGGGAAGAAGACGCGCTTGATTTATAACTGCGCAGCTTGCTAGTGACGTCACAGACCAACTAATCTATAATGAAATTCGTTGACAACTATTTTCATTATCGATTATTATTGATTTTATCAATTAGTTGTTGCAGCCCTAGTGTGATGCTCAACCAACACGTCATTTTGTTTTGTATCGCAATATAACACAACATGTATTATTACATGTTGGAATGCTTGATTCTGACTGGCCAGTCGTGACAATTGCAGGTTCGTTATTCCCAGATAACAACTGCTCAAACTAATAACACACGGTAACGCGGATGCTGCAAATAGTTTTGACAGGTACAGTTTAATATTACACAAAAAATTAATATAAATATGTCTTTAAATAACATACATGACATTATATTTACAGATGACTAAACCGAATTGAATGTTCGTGACATTTGAACGTCGTTTCTTACCTTAAAACCGAAACTAAACGGCTTTTCCTCGCCGAAGGTCTGCATTCGGTAAAAATGAGCTAATAAATTATTTCAAATTCACATGTCATGTCCAGTTTTTTTCTCATGTGGCAAGTAGCCGTGTTATAAGCGGGATAATGTACAAGCAGCCGGTTGTTATCGCCAAATAAGCCCCTTCAGTGTGAGATGAGACCCTCCGCTTCACGTCCTGATCACACTGCCGGGGATTATTTCTGCCAGCTGCCTGTACATTATCACTTACTCCTCACACCGATAGTCGTATTCGTCAAACAATGTAAGAAAACTAAATAAGTCAACCATTCTGTTTCAAAGTCCTCACGGTGTCTAAAAATACAGTCTTTGGTAGGTTTGGAATGAGAAAGTATTTTCTGATAGACAGTTTAACGGTTAAAGTGGTCTGTGTTTCAGGTAGAAAAAGTCTGGCAGGTTAAACAATGCGTTCATTCCAGTAAAAGTGAGCGAGAGAGAGAATATCAGCAGTAGATCAGGAGCTGATGGTGTGGTATGAAGTTCATTCCTGTGACTTGTTGAAATTGAACGAAGCTCTTCTCCGCCAGACACCGAATCCGTGACACCGCTGACCCGCAGGTGAGCTCCGAAAGGCCTCTAATGGATCAGCAGAACCTGAAACCGGCCGCTGTTATAGAGCCGGACCCCAGAGACGGAGTTAAATGTGCCCTTCACCAAAGAATGAGAGATGTCTGCCTGGGGGGTCTGTCTCTTGGAATAGAAGAAAAGATGGAATGTCTCCATCCTCATACTGTAACTCCAGTCAGATACATGTAAGATGAAGTACTGCACAGTAGATATCGAAGGCATTTACACTGACAGTAATTCTTCCATTAAATCAGAGTTGGATTTTACTGGCATACTTCTAAATCACATATAAATTGAATTTAAACCCCATTTTATTGCAACAATGAATTGATACATTGACCAAGGGCATCTTTTAGGGCATTGCTAGATGGTTGCTAGGTTGTTCTGGATGGTATTCAGTATGTTGCTAGGGTGTTCCAAGTGGTTTTTAGCATGGATTACCTATAATAAAAGTGTTGTAGCCATGTAGTTTTGGCAGATTGATTACCATTTTGTCTTACTACAAATACCATAATTGGGTGATTCTCACGAAACCACTGAAACATGGCAATAAAAAATTGAATTATAAAACATACAATTCGGTAACGCAAAAAATGATCATAATAAAGATAATTGTGTTCTCTACATTGGACAAAACATCATTTTAACATGGGAATTAATTATTTATGTATTTTAAGTAAGTAAGTAAGTCAAATTTATTTATATAGCACCTTTCATAGAAAAGGAATCACAAAGTGCTGTACAACACTATCAGAAAAACAAATCAAACATACGTATAGGCAAATATAAACTAAAAACATTTTTACAACACAAAAAAAACAATTAGAGACCAAATGTCTCAGAAATTTAAGAACCGCCCAACTGTATTTATTAATTAAAAGCTTGTCCAAAAAGGTGCGTCTTCAGTTGTTTTTTAAAAGAGTCTACAGAGCCCACTGATCTCAGTATTTCGTTTCGTTCAGCATAATTTTATTGCTTTTTATGCTGAAATTCTCATAACCGTAACACATGCATTATACAGTATGTTGTAATTTAATCAGAGTGAAATTAAAATAATGTGAAAAAAAAATGTATGTTCTACTAGATGTTTTCAAATGACAAAAAATGACAAAAAAAAGAATGACAGAATATTTATGTATGATAAGAATGAAGAAATAGTGGAAGAAAGAAGTGTCCAGGACTGATATTCTCATCCTCCGTGACATTTATTTTAAAGACTGTTTACACACACACAAGATATTTACATTAAGCTTGGTTTTATGTGAAGAAACACATCTGATAGTACCTTTTAAATGGCTAACAAATGATTAACAAATCACTTTATATTTTTCTAATGAAAAACGTAATATTCTCTTGTCACGCTGTGTACACCACTTTTTCCCTTCTCATGACCGATACAGGTAGTTTTCCACATTCAACGAAATTTCACATGCATAAGATTCTATTTAAGTGTAATTCATTCATATCTTATTATGTATGATTAATAAAAACTTGCTTAGGCGTCATGGCTACAGCGAAACTGGAGATTGACGGTCTTAAATGGTTACGGTAATGAACATTTTTAAGGTCTTTTTTATTGTGTTAAACTATCTGTAAAAGTTTTGAAATGAATGCCTTTAAACATGTCATATCTGGTTTTAAATTAATATCAAGGGTAATTGTTGATACAAGTGTTTTTAAGGAAATCATGTTTGACATCTTAAAACCAAGATTTTTTGAGAATTCAACTGTTAACCATGGTTAATTTTTGCAAGAGTTATCTTCCACCGAGTGAAAATCTGACGCTTGTAACTAAATTCACTCTTGTTCAGCATTATGGTAAATAGTTTGAGTTGTCCTAGAATATTTTCAGTGGCATTATAGAAACTGAAGGTGAATTATATATATATTTCAGATGTCTCTGCAGATATTTACTGAAGAGCTTGGAAAGATTTGTGTTTATGATGGATGATGGACGCTCCATGGACCGTGTTCATGTGAGGAATTCCTTCAGCACACGCCTCATTTAGTTCTGCAGCTGCGATCATATTTACTTGCTGTATTTACTTTACTTGCATATTTACACACCTCAAATAACACAGAAGCATCAGACGTTGTCGTGGGCACCTGTAGGGATTCTCAGACGCATGTGTTATAAAGAACATGGCACACGCGCGTAACTGTAGTCCTGAGGTGTTCATTGAATTTTCCGAACAATGTCAGCAAGGCCCATATGCTTTTGTTCATTTAAAAGACTGATTCAATCAATAGGTCCTTTGAATCATTTTACTTGGAAATTTGAAATGGCATCTTGTTTTCTTAAAGGTACAGTGCGGGATGTTTTGTATGATCTATTAACAGAAATGCAATATAACATACAAAACTGTGTCTTTAGATGTGTATAAAAACCTTACGTAATGAAAAGTTATGTTTTTATTACCTTAGAATAAACCAGTTGTATCTACATAGGGAGCAGGCCTATCTACATGGAATTTGTTATGTTGCGCAGCCATGTTTTGTACAGTAAGCTCTAACGGACAAACAGCTCTACAGAGCGCGTTTCGTATATGTTGGTCTTCTCGTGTGTTTTTAGACGCAGCTTGCGTCATCACTGAGTTGAAGACGCACAAAGTAGTAAGTCGTAGTACGGAGAGGAGGAGGAGTAGTCGTCGTCTAGCTGAAGCAATTGATTGTTCTGTCTTAGAAGTTTTGATAAAATGGAGGACCATGCGTATTGTGCACAAGAGAAGCACAAACGTGATGCTGCCAGACGAATTAGAGACAAACGGCGGCAGAAATCCAGGATAAACATCGGTGTATCTGTTACCAGATGGAAGGCACTGTTGAAAGACAAATGTTTTCAAGGCGACGCCGAAGTTGCCTGTTTTCTGCTAGACTGGTAAGATAATTCAACATTTGATGTTTCCACTTTTTCAATGTTTACCAAACAACTGTTTTGTTGAAACGGTAACGTTAGCATTTTATACAAATGGCCATATAACCTCCGAATAATAATGTTTTTCCGTCCCTGCGGTACGTACTCCGGTTGTTCCTGACTTTACAAAGGGGGAGACAAACGTCTACTAACTTACACCTAACTGCCTATGTCGCTGTCAGATCAAACGCTTTGAACAGCGTTGCTATTTACGATTAGCTAACTTTAGTTACTTCACTACTCTCAGCGTGTACTAGATAGCACGCAAGAAATATATCTAATTATAGAATTGTAACAGTAACTTTCGCAATAGAATACATGTTAAATGATTAATTACGTTAATATATTGCCTTACCTGCTTGTATCACTACTATCCGCTGTCTCAGTAGACGACATCTGCGGCCACCGTCGTAATTCGAAAGGGAGGGGTGGGCAAATGACTCAGAGATTTGTTGCAAAACTATAATACAAAGCTAGTGGCCGCTGATTTTCAAGAACTGCGCCTTTAAGGTAAACCTTCTTAAGTGCGACGTTAGCAGGTGCTGTCCATGGCGGTGGTGCTGAATATGTTGATATCGATGCCTCGAGAATCGATTGTTCGCTCTACTTTGCGTTATAGAGTGGGTAAAGTATTGAGAAAACGATGTTTATTATAAAGAAACGCTTTAGAAATAGTCGAAATTGCATTTATCAGGGCTCACTGAAACACTGTGTGTGTGTGTGTGTGTGTGTGTGTTCATGTTTGTATATCCCGGTGGGGACCTAAACCTGAATACACACCAACACATGGGGACTCGTGTCACCGTGGGGACCAAAATTGGGGTCCCCAGGGGCAAAAAAGCTAATAAATTGTACAGAACAATATTTTTTACAAATCTAAAAATGCAAAAAGTGTTCTATGATCTTTAGGTTTAGGGATAGGGTTAGGGATAGGGGATAGAATATACAGTTTGTACAGTATAAAAACATTATGCCTATGGACTGTCCCCACGGGGATAGTCAACCAGACATAGGTGTGTGTGTGTGTGTGTGTGTGTGTGTGTGTGTGTGTGCGTGTGTGTGTGCGTGTGCGTGTGCGTGTGTGTGTGTGTGTGTGTGTGTGTGAGAGAGAGAGAGTGTGTGAAGTGAGGGACAGGAGCTGAGAGGTTGAAAATGTTTAATAATAGATAAGAACTCCCGTCATTACAGCAAAACATACCAAATATTAAATCGTTCTGAAATTGATGTAAACGTTTTGTAAGGATGGTTTTGGGGGGTTGTGGTTGCCGGGACGACATACCTGGATGACCTCATGCTTGGCAACAGCAGTGAGGGGAAGCAAAATCTATGGTGACCTCACAGCCAGATATCGCTGTGGAAACAGTGATTCATCCCATAAAAAACAGAGCTTTGAGCGCAGCCCCCGAGACCTGCAAACACACACACACACACACACACACACCTGCATTACTGCTCATCTGTGTCAGCTGACCGCTCACTGTCAGGAAAACATCCGCGGTGTCCAGACGAGACGCTTTTCCTGTTTTCTTCAGGTTTATCTTCACAGTCGTGTGCTTCTCTCATCATGACATCACCACTGGACCCCTGATGATGTCACGTGGACAGGATGGGGATGTTCCGTCAAGTCCTTCTCTCTCTTCAGAGGTGTAATGTGAGAGCAGTCGTTGCATGCGTCCACATGACCAAACACCACAAAACTATTTACAACACGTCAGTTCTACTGGCAAGTGTCAAACAGCCCATGTTAAAACTGCCTGGACATAATTCAGCCGCGATGTCACCACTGTGGAGAGTGTTTTCACGCCAGTAAACCTTTTTCGTTACACTAATGACATGTATTCTTCTACTAAAGCTTAAAACTGTGATTATTGACAGTCAAAAGCTTCTTTTTTTATTTTTGTGACTGTTTCAGACGGAGGCCATGAAGAGAGCGTTGACTGAGCTTAGTCTGAATGTCGTGGAGATGACGGACGAAACGGCCACGCTGGACGGAGGAGACGTCTTGTTCACAGGTGCTAAACCAACAGGTTTTGTTAAATATACAACACATAACAGCCAATCAGATGCTTCCCTGCATATCTCACAAGCAATAGCCAATTACCGACATGAAAACCATGAGCGAATTCCACACAGCGCTTTAGAAACCTTTAAGGACACTTTGGGAAAGGATGATGCATGATGTGTCGTCACAGGTTAAGAGAAAATAAACCTGTATGATTGTCTTCTTCAGAACACAAAAGAAGATATTTTGAAGAACGAACAACACTGAACCACGTTGACTTTTATTTCATGAACATTTCTCAAAATATCTTCTTTTGTGTTCCACCGAAGAAAGAGTGGCATGCAGGTCTACAAACACATGAGAGAATAAACGATGACAGATTTTTCATTTTTGGTTGATCTGTTTCTTTCAAAACTTTAGAAACGTTCCTGTTTAAATGCCTAATAATGTGTAAAAGACATTGTGTGTTCATTGAATTCCTGTGGGTCATTTATTGTGCTGGAAACTGAACGAGTACATCTAATAGAGTCTGGAGAGAGAGACTGGCTCATTTCCTGGCCAGAAACATCTCCTGATGCTATCAAAATATCTCCATCATAAAACCTTCCGGCTGAATCTACTGTGAATCCACATGAAGAGAATCTCTAGAACTGATTATAGATCAATCTTTGAGAAGACTTATTTGAACCACAATACAGAGTTCTCACGTACCTCAGATCAGAAGGAACAATGGCCTTGCATAATCATGACCGCGTCGAGCCAGATTAAGTCAAGCGGTTGATATTCAGAGAACGTTAGCACTTTAACCGACCTGTGTGTCTCTCCTCCACTGACACATTCTCTGATTCTCTTTTGTCAATGACACGTGTGAGATACAATCCAGTGACTTCTTGAAGGGACAGTGCACCCCAAAATCATTTGTTCTCCCTCGTGTGGTTGTAAACCTGTATGTGACTCTTTCTTCAGTGGCACACAAAAGAAGATATTTTGAGAAGTGTCTCAGTGGTTTTGTGGAAGTCAATGGAGTTCGGTGTTGTTTGATTGTCAACATTCTCCAAAATGTCTTCTTTTGTGTTCTGCAGAAGAAAGAAACTCTCATGGATTCATGTTCTCTGTCGCTACGACAGATTTCCATCAATTGCAGGGTTCCATCCTGTCTTTAATGTCTTAAATTCATTTTTCATCGTTTTAACCCTTATGATCACATCAGTGTGA
Organism: Triplophysa rosa; assembly: GCF_024868665.1. Classification (NCBI taxonomy): domain Eukaryota; kingdom Metazoa; phylum Chordata; class Actinopteri; order Cypriniformes; family Nemacheilidae; genus Triplophysa; species Triplophysa rosa. The sequence goes on from NC_079910.1 coordinate 1,252,302, forward strand.
TTACAACATTAAGCGCTTTCCCTGTTGAAAAAAACAGCATATGCTGGTTTGGTATGTTTTGATGCTGGTTTGTGCTGGTTTAAGCTGGTCATGTGCTGGTTTTAGCTGGTCTCGTACTGGTTTAAGATGGTCATGTGCTGGTTTTAGCTGGTCTCGTACTGGTTTAAGATGGTCATGTGCTGGTTTAAGATGGTCATGTGCTGGTCTTGTACTGGTTTAAGATGGTCATGTGCTGGTTTAACATGGTCATGTGCTGGTTTAACTGGTCATGTGCTGGTTTAACATGGTCATGTGCTGGTTTAACTGGTCATGTGCTGGTTTAAGCATGGTTCATGTGCTGGTTTAAGCTGAGTCGATGTGCTGGTTTAAGATGGTCATGTGCTGGTTTAAGATGGTCATGTGCTGGTTTAAGATGGTCATGTGCTGGTTTAAGATGGTCATGTGCTGGTTTAAGATGGTCATGTGCTGGTTTAAGATGGTCATGTGCTGGTTTAAGATGGTCATGTGCTGGTTTAAGATGGTCATGTGCTGGTTTAAGATGGTCATGTGCTGGTTTAAGATGGTCATGTGCTGGTTTAAGATGGTCATGTGCTGGTTTAAGATGGTCATGTGCTGGTTTAAGATGGTCATGTGCTGGTTTAAGATGGTCATGTGCTGGTTTAAGATGGTCATGTGCTGGTTTAAGATGGTCATGTGCTGGTTTAAGATGGTCATGTGCTGGTTTAAGATGGTCATGTGCTGGTTTAAGATGGTCATGTGCTGGTTTAAGATGGTCATGTGCTGGTTTAAGATGGTCATGTGCTGGTTTAAGATGGTCATGTGCTGGTTTAAGATGGTCATGTGCTGGTTTAAGATGGTCATGTGCTGGTTTAAGATGGTCATGTGCTGGTTTAAGATGGTCATGTGCTGGTTTAAGATGGTCATGTGCTGGTTTAAGATGGTCATGTGCTGGTTTAAGATGGTCATGTGCTGGTTTAAGATGGTCATGTGCTGGTTTAAGATGGTCATGTGCTGGTTTAAGCTGGTCATGTGCTGGTTTAAGCTGGTCATGTGCTGGTTTAAGCTGGTCATGTGCTGGTTTAAGTGGTCATGTGCTGGTTTAAGATGGTCATGTGCTGGTTTAAGATGGCATGTGCTGGTTTAAGATGAGTCATGTGCTGGTTTAAGATGGTCATGTGCTGGTTTAAGATGGTCATGTGCTGGTTTAAGATGGTCATGTGCTGGTTTAAGATGGTCATGTGCTGGTTTAAGATGGTCATGTGCTGGTTTAAGATGGTCATGTGCTGGTTTAAGATGGTCATGTGCTGGTTTAAGATGGTCATGTGCTGGTTTAAGATGGTCATGTGCTGGTTTAAGATGGTCATGTGCTGGTTTAAGATGGTCATGTGCTGGTTTAAGATGGTCATGTGCTGGTTTAAGATGGTCATGTGCTGGTTTAAGATGGTCATGTGCTGGTTTAAGATGGTCATGTGCTGGTTTAAATGGTCATGTGCTGGTTTAAGTGGTCATGTGCTGGTTTAAGACTGGTCATGTGCTGGTTTAAGATGGTCATGTGCTGGTTTAAGATGGTCATGTGCTGGTTTAAGATGGTCATGTGCTGGTTTAAGATGGTCATGTGCTGGTTTAAGATGGTCATGTGCTGGTTTAAGATGGTCATGTGCTGGTTTAAGATGGTCATGTGCTGGTTTAAGATGGTCATGTGCTGGTTTAAGATGAGTCATGTGCTGGTTTAAGATGGTCATGTGCTGGTTTAAGCTGGTTAATGTGCTGGTTTAAGCTGATCGATGTGCTGGTTTAAGCTGGTCATGTGCTGGTTTAAACTGGTCATGTGCTGGTTTAAGCTGGTCATGTGCTGGTTTAAGCTGGTCATGTGCTGGTTTAAGCTGGTCATGTGCTGGTTTAAGACTGGTCATGTGCTGGTTTAAGATGGTCATGTGCTGGTTTAAGCTGGTCATGTGCTGGTTTAAGCTGGTCATGTGCTGGTTTAAGCTGGTCATGTGCTGGTTTAAACTGGTCATGTGCTGGTTTAAGCTGGTCATGTGCTGGTTTAAGCTGGTCATGTGCTGGTTTAAGCTGGTCATGTGCTGGTTTTAGTTGGTCATGTGCTGGTTTAAACTGGTCATGTACTGGTCCTTAGCTAGTTTAAGCTGGTCAAATCAGCATCAAAACATACCTTTTTTCAACAGACTCAGTCCTGTCTATTCTCACAACTATGCAGTGCTTTCAACCACATAATGTTTATTTTGGGCTTCAGACATATACACATGCCTACAAGCACAAAATTCATTTAGAATTTGTAAAATGCACACTGATGTCTATGGAAGCGGCAATAACAATCTCCTGAAATATAATTTGACGGATGTGTTTTATTCACATCAGATTCACATTATCTGCAATGTAACTCTATACTTCTTAGGCACTTACATTTGTGTTTTTTGAGAGAAGGGGATAAATTCACGTGATTTAAATCCGACAGATTTCAGAACCGCGTCAGAAACAAACATGGCGGCGCCGCTTATTGCTCAACTAAAACGATCATTATAAAGTGTTTAAACAACAAAACACTTTCACATGGACATATTTGACAATCGATATATTAGATATTTCATGACGTAGTAAACAGTTTGTGAAAATTTTGAGTGAAAAAGAAAAATTATGTAAAAGCAATAAGTTACATCAGTCAGCTGTGGCTCTGCGGTGTGTCACCTGTGTGTTATGTAACGTTAGATTACTTGTCAAGGTAAGTATCATTTTTTCATAGATTAAAAATAGCTTTTAAAATACGCAAACCGGCAATATTAAAGCGTTTTAAAACTGGTCTCGACTATTTAAATAAAGTGTCAGTTAAAGAAATGTGACTAAAAAATAAAAATTCAATTAGAAGAATTTTTTTCACTTTAATCCATGAAGTGTAGAAAGAAAGTAAATTATGAAAAAATATTTTAGAGTGAATTGTTAACATGTGTTTTGATGTTCAGGTAGAGAGTTTTTCGTGGGTTTATCCAAGAGGACCAATCAGAGAGGAGCAGAGATTCTGGCCGACACGTTTAAGGTGAGTCTGAATCAAACTGTAAATGTTCTTGTGTGGAAATATCTGACTGTCCATCTGTTTGTTCATCTCAAATGAGGTTCACTTCCTATCCAGGCAGTACACAATGAGACAGCTCATTTTGGAGATTTGAAAGTCATTCTCATCCGACATTCTTAGTCGGATGAGACGTATTTAACCAAAATCAGGTTAAATCTTCTAAAAACCCTCTAGATAGAGAAGGCCATCAGTCTGGGGCTTTGATTTCTGAATGAGAATCTACAGGCGGTTAAGAAGCGAAACATTCCTCGCTAATGTCACAGATGCTTTTTAACGTCATGGGTTTTGTAATGAGCAGCAAATGGTCCTCTGTCCCGGATCCTCCAGAGACCTCCAGCTTCTTATCGTTCACATGCTGATAGTTTATGGAAACTTTGAACAGGACGGCCGTGCAAAGCTGTACGAGCGGCTAAAGTGAAAGCAGAGATGCTTGTGGAGGATCTCTGAGAGCAGTGTTTGTAAATAAAACCATACTTTCCCCTCCAACGTTCGCATGTTCTCCTCTCAAACATCCTTGAAGTCCCGAGTTTTTTTTGTGCTTTATGTATTTGGAGTACATGGTATTTTTCATTCAGTTTTGTCTTAAATTAGACGTCATGTTTTTGTGGTTTCAGGACTACGCCGTGTCGATGGTTCCAGTACAGCAGGGACTTCATCTGAAGAGTTTCTGCAGTATGGCCGGACCGGATCTCATCGCCATCGGCTCCAGTGAACACGCACAGAAAGCCCTAAAGGTAGAAACATCTCAATGTGTCGAAAAAGACCAGAAACAGCTTTTAAATGACAAATCACACTCAAAAATATAACCTGGGCTATATGAAGTTAAATTACAAACCTCAACATCACGAGATAATTCAAATATTGATAATATAGAGAAATGTTTAGTTTACACTGCTGTTAAAAAGTTTGGCTTACTTACTAATTCTTGACATTTTTCCAGATTTTACAATAATAGTAAATGAATCACCACTATAGAATAAAACAAATGTTTACTATGGATAAAAAATAATGAAATGATCATCTTCACCCATTTGCGGTATTAAAGTAGTTCACACTATTTTCTATTTTATTCAAAGTCATCCAGCAAAAACATATTTTGTAACGAAAGACATTAACATGTTGGCGCTGTTGTATTTTCTTATGTCAAACATTCAGGCACTTGCCTTCAGAACAAACATTTTTGGGATGTCCAAACTCTTATGAATAGCAACAAATTTGGCGTCATTCGTGTTTAGTAAAGGTCCGATCGTACAGAAGAACAGCTGATGAACGCTGAGATGAACAGCATCTGATTGGCTCATAATGAGATTCATTCCTCCAGTGGATCTAATGACAACGGTCTGTTCCGTGACGCTTGTTTCTGTCCAGATTCACATCAGGAATTGGCACTGGAATGTCTGGATTTCGTAGGTTTACGTTCGGATGAAAATTATCGTCATGGAAATTGGCGGGTTCATGGCAGTGTGGAAACGTGTTGTCTTATCGCTGAAGCTAAGAGATGTTTATACGTTCTTCATTATGGGATGTTTTGGCTCGTTCCCGGATTCCCAGCAGGGATTCAACATATCCCTGGTTTTTGGTGTGGTATTCACACACGTGTTATGTCTGTCTTTCCATTCATCAATCTATAAGTCTGTCTGTCCATTTGTCTGTCTGTCTGGTTTGGTGTATGTTAGCACATGTGTACGTGTACAGCGAGACTTTGCGTTTTCTTTGCATCATGTGTGCAGATTTTAATTCTAGACAGTGTTTTGTTTTGAAATTAGTTGAGATGAACCGGAGCAGTCCTGTGCATGTGTTTGCCTGTTGTATATAGTCGAAGACATTTAGACTTTTGTTTTAGTGTAGTGTTTGATTGACAGGTGAACAGGTCCCTCGTTGTCGAGGGTGCTGCATGTGCATTACACTACCCATGTGAACCTCAGATCACATCAGAAACAGCTTAAAGTGACACTTCACCCAAAAATGAAAATTCTGTCATCATGTACTCACCTTCGAGTTGTTCCACATGTGTATGCATTTTTTTACCCTGATGAACAGAGAGAAAGATATTTGGAAGAATGTTTATAACCAAACAGATCTCAACACCCATTGACGCCCATAGTAGGAAAAAAACAATGGAAGTCAAAAGTGCCCCAGAACGGTTTGCTGTCCTACATTCTTCAAAATGTCTTTTGTGTTCAACAAAACAAAAAAAAACGATAAAGTTAGTTTTCCTCCTATGGGAGTCAATGGGTGTTGAGATCTGTTTGGTTATAAGCAATATTCAAAATATCTTTCTCTGTGTTCATCAGAACAAAGACATTTATACACATTTGGAACAACTCAAAGGTCACTTTAAGGTCAGATCACCTGTGACAAATGTTTTTTTATCGGATGTAAACAGAACTAGCTGTAATCTGAAATACTGTATATTACAGAGAATGGATGTGAACAGTCGTTCAGGTTTATTTACAGGTGTGTGTTGTCTTTCAGTCCCTGTTCTTCTGTTCTCTTTGGCACTATGAGTCATTTTAGCATAACGTCGCCCCCTGCTGATGGAATCCAGTCAATGCACTCACTAGCTCCAGTAAACAGTGTTTTTTTAAGCATCTAATGTGCATTTGTTTGTTTAAATCATTGCACGAAGAGACAAAAACAAAAGAGAACTGTAAATAAGAGCTGTGGCAACATCTCCAAGATGTCCAGAACATCCCAGCTAACAAAAACAAGTTTAAAAGGATATTTCACCCAAAAATGACAATTCTGTCATCATTTACTCACCTTCGAGTTGTTCCAAATGTGTATAAATGTCTTTGTTCTGATGAACGCAGAGAAAGATATTTAGAAGAATGCTTGTGACCAAACAGTTCTTGGACCCCATTTACACCCACAGGAGGAAAAATGACGAACACAAATGACGATATTTTGAAGAATGTAGGACAGCAAACTGTTCTTTTGACTGCCATTGTCATTTTCTCTACTATGGGAGTCAATGGGGTCCAAGAACTTTTTGGTCACAAGCATTCTTTCAAATATCTTCCTCTGTGTTCAACCAAACAAAGAAATGTAAACCGGTTTGGAACAACTAGAAAGGGGGATTTTTGGGGGAACTATCCCTTTAAGAAGGTTTGGTTTATTTTAAACATTCCTATAACAATGTAAGGGTAATATTTTTTATACCGAGGCTTATAGAATGTTTAGCAATGGCATATAATGTTGATAATATGCTTGTTTAACATTACTTTTGCGCAGTCATGAGAAATTGTCTTAGTCTTAGTCTTAAACCTTTTAGACATAATTATATTTGAAGCAAGTAGATTTTTTTTAAAAATGTGAGGTCTGTCTGTGTTTGGCAGGTTTTTTAATAATGTTATTAATGTTTTTGAGCAGCGAGGACATTGTGTACCGCACAAGCAGAAAACTTCTTCATTCATGAGAGTGTAATTTAGAGAAATTACAATGGTTTTCTGCTAAATGCTCACTTATGTCTTGCGTCACTCTGTGTGTAATTACATTTGTGTTTATTAGACTATAAATGGAGGTTTTAATGTTTGGCAAGTGTGCTCGTTCATTAGGAATATTGCTCATAAAGAACTGTGTGTGTGTGTGTGTGTGTGTGTGTGTGTGTGTGCGTGCGTGCGTGCGTGCGTGCGTGTGTGTGTGTTCATGTTTATATATCCCGGTGGGGACCTAAACCTGAATACACACCAACACATGGGGACTCGTGTCACCGTGGGGACCAAAATTGAGGTCCTCATGGGCACAAAAGCTAATAAATTGTACAGAACAATATTTTTTACAAATCTACAAATGCAAAAAGTGTTCTATGATCTTTAGGTTTAGGGATAGGGTTAGGGATAGGGGATAGAATATACAGTTTGTACAGTATAAAAACATTACGCCTATGGACTGTCCCCACGGGGATAGTAAGCCAAAGCCTGTGTGTGTGCGCGTGCGCGTGTGTGTGCGTGCGTGCGTGTGTGTGTGTGTGTGGTTATAAACAGACATAAATATTTTTGCTAACAGTGTTTGTGTGTGTATTTGATTGTGTGCATGTGTAGTTTTTCCTCGCAGGGAATACTCCAGCAGTTACAAAAACTGACCAATCATGACTTAATGATGAGGTCATCAACCTCAAACGCTTTCACTGAACTCGCAAGCTTATGTCATGATTTAAATGTTAGAAACGTTTTCTTAAGAGTCATGTTTTAAAATGTGCAATTGTTTTTTTCCAGAGTTCTACTGTATTTTCTCCACATATACAGTATACATATGGGTAGTTGACAAACCATAAATGTATTTTATAGTGTGACAGCAAAAAAATGTAAAGAAAAACTGACAATAAAGATAAATGTCTGTCTTATAAGCTATTTTATATGATACATTCGGTATATTTGTCAACTACCCATGTCTTTCTAAATGATGTGCCTTTCTCCCGTCTGTCCGTCTATCTGTCTGTTCGTCTGTCTGTCTGTCTGTCCGTCTGTAGATCATGCAGCAGATGAGTGATCATAAATATGATAAACTGACGCTTCCTGATGATTTGGCTGCAAACTGCATCTACATGAATCTGCCCTCTAAAGGTCACGTCCTGCTCCACTGCACACCTGAAGAGTTCCCCGAGAGCGCCAAGGTCAGACACACACACTCAAATCAGTTCAATTTGATTTATATAGCGCTTTCCACACGTATATGCGTTGTTCCAAAGCCGCTTTACAGGAGAAAATAAGAAAAACAGAAAAAAGGTCAAACACAGCACAGTGCATGGTGTTTATAGAACAATCAAGATCATTCTAGTAAATAATATCTAATAAATGCAGTCTCCCGGTGGTTTATTTAGCATATTTAGCATTAAATGAATGCTTGGCTGAAAAGATGTGTCTTTAATCTAGATTTAAATTGGGAGAGTGGGTCTGACCCTGGAAGAGTATCGGGAAGGCTATTCCAGAGTTTAGGTGCTATGTATGAGAAAGCTCCGCACCCTTTGTTTGTTTGCACAATATGTGTCTGTCTGTCACAACACAAGAGAAAACAATCAATCTGACCTGATGTTTCCAATATATCTTCATAACATTATATTATTATAGCCCTTTATTCTGCTACTTCAATGTTTATTTTGTAAATCTTGACTAAACTATACTCTATTTCTGTTTTTATATATTTACATATATTATAAACCACTTTAAGTTGCACTACATACAAACAGCAAATGCTTTGGCAATACGAATGTACATTTTGTCATGCCAGTAAAGCACCCTTGAATTGAAATTGAGAGAGAGAGAGAGAGAGAGAGAGTATTAGTTAGTTGTGTAAAACAATGCCAGGCTGAAGTGAGAGATACTTGCTGTTATTTTCAGGAATTCTCTCTTGGAACGGTTTTAGGAAAACACTGCATGAGTTTTGGAGCGCCTCCATTGGATGACACATGACTTTATGAGATGGTGTAATGTTTCTCCTGAAAGCGTTTAAGAACCACTCGGTTGTTTTTATTTTAACGCCGCACAGCTGTGCGTTCCTTCACCGAGCTCTGCTTTACGCAACATAGTTGAACCCCAGCTACTGATTCACATGCGACTTCCTTCAATATTGTGTAAACCTGTCAGAAGAGATCTGCAGTGAACCTGACGTCATGTTGAAGGGCCAGTTTGATGTGTGATTTATCCGATGTAGGTGTTTGAGAGGCTGAAGGATCACATGCTCGTCCCAGTGTCCAATCAGGAGAAGGTGAAGGTGGACGGCGCTCTGACCTGCTGCTCGGTCCTCATCAACAAGAAGAGTCCGATGTGATGGATCTCCTCCGGATGTTTTCTCTCCTGAAAGCCATTTACACGATCACGCGAGTGCTCTTATTGTGTGACGCAGTAATGAGGGTCATTCGTGAAACATGAAGGGAACACATTTTTGTACACGTCATTTGTAAATCTGCTCTTACTTTCATTTTGTAGACTTGAATTTGTTGTTTAAATGTGACATTTCTGTTTAAATTGTTCTGTCTGCACTTCACAAACTATCTCTAGTGCACGTGATTTACTGTGAAAAAAGTGTTTTTGAGAGTTTTGTAGAAATGATGAACAACAATCAAGAAATGCAAAATCAGTTTCTTTCATGTGAAGAGAAAATGAAACATAAAACATAAAAACACCAAAGCTTTTATTATTCGTTTTTATTCGTTCTTTCTGTAAAGTGCTGGAGCTAAAACTGAAAATATTTTTCTGATTGGGAATTCTTGGACATGGGAGATTTATACTCGGGGCTGGGAAGGTTACTTTTAAAATGTATTTCACTACAGATTACAAAATACATGCTTTAAAAAGTCATCTGTAACGTATTTTGTTAGATTACACAAGTTTTGTAACTTACACTAAATACTTTGGAATACTAATAAGGTACATAAAACAAAGGGATCCCCAGACAGATCAGTTTTACACTTTTCCATCATTGGACATTTTAGTCCACAATTCTAAGAAAAGAAGTCAGAATTGTGAGTTATAAACTCACAATTGAGAGAAAAAGAGAACTTGCATATTCGGCGAGGGGTATGAAACCTATGAGCAGAACTGTAGTTTAGGATGCTTTTGCAGATTGTCAAAGTCAGAGAATCACTTTGGTAATCTAAAATACTTTTCGGATGTAACTGTAATTTGATTACTACTCATTTAAAAGTAACTGTAGTGAAATACAGTTACTCAAATTTTGTATTTTAAAACCGTAACGAAGTTGTGTATTTCGTTACTGCTGTCAGATTCTGAACTTTCACTGAAACCTTTGAGCAGTTTTGATTCTCAGGTCATGTGACGCTGTTGCTGAAAAGTGGTCGGATGTCCTTCCTCACTGTGATGTCCAATCGGATGCCTTAATCTGATGTTAGGTCAATGTATGTATGAAACACAAGAAGGACATCTGATATGAAAACACGCTGTACTGTGTGTCCACTGTATCCCATAATGCCATTTTCCAACTCCAGTGTGAGAAATGAACTGGAAATCTCTTTTACTCCAGTGAAAAGTAAAGACATTGTACACAAGATTAGTAGAAATGATTACAGCTTGAATTATTGTATACTGTATGTCTGTGTTTGAACTAGTAAGTGAACATTACGTACACTAGACTACATAGTTTGTGTAAACTTTTCTCTTGGCTAGAAAGATCAATTCACTGGAGGCTTCAAGCATGTGTTGTAATACATCAGTTTGTTTTTTTCTCTTTCAGTCGATGATTTAGAGGCCAGAGTCACGAGGCTGGACTCATGAAACTGAATTTAGAGTTGATGTCAAAACATCAGTACACTTACATAAAAAGAGAATAATTCTGCAGAAATCTTTCGCTCTCTATCTCACTTCTGAATGCTTTGCAAATGCGTTATCGTTATTTGTCTACATGTCAAATATCTGCTGTTTTTCAGTGCGCACACAATGTCAGCCGGTCAAAACATTCCCTGGTCACACTGCATGATGTCATGTTCACAGAGATATCAGTGTTTACCACTTTAACAATCTCAACATGCAGAAGAAATTCTTTCCCAGTTTCATCACGAGAGTGAAAAAGCTTATGGAAACTTTTGAGTTTTCCTACTTTTGATCTGTTGACACCGAACCCGTCTCAGGACTTTTCTGGTGCCTTCAGTATTGTTCTCCTTTCCCTCTTGTATTTTCTAAACCTAGATGATTTCTGATGTGTTTGTGGTAAATGTGCTATAGCCTGTTAGATGATAGAAATCAGAAAAAGGTTATTTTCCGTCTGGAAGAGTTTGAAAGACGTAAACGTTCCCTCTTTGACTTGCCCTCGTGTCATTTTATTGAAGATTTTCATTCACTGTAAATGTATGGAAAATGACATGAGGGTAAATAAGGATTTTGGTGATTTCTTTGTATTTGAAATATGCAGAATGGTGATTTTATGTGCCATAACTTTGTTTAGATGTCTGCAGATGGTGTGTGTGTGTGTGTGCTCTGAGGTGTTTGTTGGTTTTTGAGAATAAAGCAGGTCTGTGTAATGTTGTGTATTTTGTTGTCTCATGTAAACGCCATGATAACATAACAGATGTTACCACAAACTGCAGCTGATTTCATCTTTTTGTCATTTCATGTTTAATTCAACGTTATTATTTCAAAAATAACATAGGTACCTCATATATGCATAATCACTCACTCTTTGAATAAATAACTTCATTTTTATTTATTTGCTTAATCAAGTAATCACAGACAATCCTGATTGGTCCATCCTCGGATGTGCTTAATAAAGTACGACGTACCGCATGACTACTTGTACTAAAAAGCTTTTAATTCGACTTTTAAAATAAACAGTTTATATATATGTATGTGTGTGTGTGAGTATATATCTAACTTAATAAAGGCTTCCAAACGTTAACTGCCCGCTTACATTCCCGTGATCTTGGTTTTATGAGGCGTTTGTCGGACCGTTCTTCTTCGCCGGAGTTTATGACGTCATCAACGCGCGCCGAGTTCAACATGGCGACTGTTGTTTAGTTGTTGTTCTGCCGTTCCGAATAAACCTACAGTCACTGAATCCGACAGTCTTTTCAGTCCCGGTTAACCATGAGCAATGAGGAGAAAGCCGAGGGTCGTAATTTCTTCATGGGATATGATGATCTGAGTGACAGCTCCAGTGATTCTGACACGAATGAGTCCAGTAAGAAGAGCCGAGGCGGACCCGAGTCGTCCGGAGGATCCGAACCGCAGAGTCGCAAACGAGCCGCCGAAACGCTGCCGAAACCCGACGATCTGTTCCAGTCGGTCAGCAAACCCGCGTTCCTCTATAATCCGCTTAATAAAGTGATTGACTGGGACAGAAGAACCGTGAAAGCGCCAGAAGAGGTGAGGCAGTCTTGTGTCTCTCAGTTAACGTTACTATTTTAAAATGTTGTTTTGGCATGCCAAATATCATGAATGAACGCATAAAACGTTGCATTTTATTCTTAGTTCGATTCACTTTTACAAGGTAACAGTTTATCTACTGTAAGCAGGTGTTTAATGAGGGTTGGAAATAAATTATACTGATTTACTGTCTGAGAAAACTGTCCTCTGATTGGCCGGTGTTCTGCCAATTTATGCTACCCATAAATTTGTGCTACCCTCGTGTTGTGATTGGGTTGGGGGAGGGGTTATTTAGGTGTAAGGGTTGGGTTGGGGGGAGGGGTTAGTCCTGTTTTGTATGGAGGTAGCAAAATTTGATAGGGATGCATAAATTGGCAGAACACCGGAGCTCACCTGTTGTCGAGATTGACACCTGCTCCGCGCTCTTATTTCGGTTAAATATATGAAGAGTTTGGTTCCAACATGAGATCACTTTTTCATTATGTTATCATGTTTTTATTGTGTTAGTTTGCTGTATTTTTTTTAATTATTATGGCTTAATTCTTTGTTACTTGTAATCTGTCATACTGCCATGTTGGTTGGAACTGCACCCAAGTTTTTCACCTACTGTTGCGCCTCTGAATATGGTTGAGTGACAGTAAAGCGATTTGCTTTTTGATTTGATTTAAATCAAAACAAACCAACTGCAGTTTGATTGATATTAATTGCAATTCCCAATAAAAAAACAAGATTTTTGAAACGTTATTATCTCGTAATTGAGTTATCTGGTTTTGGAACCAAACTCTTCATATGCGGTCCACCTGTTTTGATTGATGAATAAAATCATAGAAACTAAACACCTGTTTCAAATGCAAACGTACACAATTTACACAAGTTTATAAAACAATAATAAACATTAAAAAATTCGACCAATATTTTCTTCTCTGCCATGTTTTAGTCCAGATAAAAATGTAAAATATGTTACCCGTTTTACTCTAATGTATTTTATTTTGTGTCTGGAGTTATGCAAATGTAAACAGAGAGTTCAGGTGTTTCTTTTGCTCAAGTCACTTTCATGTAACGTGTGTTTCATTCGTACTCATTTTCATTTCTTACCGTTAGACAGAAAGCAAGCGTGTGTGCATCCTGAAATGCACGGTATTGACATATAAAAAGCAATATTTACCTACATATTTTTACAGAAATGTGTAACATCTGAAAAATGTTACTCGGAGCCACATGTGAACATATTTGAGGACAAAATATGGCTTTTAAACTGGCAAATAAATCATTTCGTAGTGCTCTTGCAGGTTCAGCTCGTGTTGAATATTATACAGTAAAAGGTTTTTATATGTTTCAGCCTCCAAAAGCGTTTAAAGTGTGGAAGACCAATGCCGTACCTCCACCCCAAACATACGTGACAGAGGAGAAGAAGAAGGGACCTCCTGCTGGAATGGACATGGCCATCAAATGGTCAAATGTCTATGAAGATAACGGTGACGACGCCCCTCAGGCCCACCGCGGTCCCGCCCGCTTCCTGCCGGAGGATGAGGAGGGGGAGGAGCCATCTCATGTGGACTCTGGTAATGTCCGGTCTCTTCTAGCGTGTATAATCTTGATGGATGGGTGTATTATGTGTCTCACTCTGGTTATCGTCACAGATGACGATGAACAGGGGAAGCACCTGAAGTCCGCAAAGAAACAGCGAGTGGAAACCTTTCAGCAGAAGGAGAAGAGAAAGAGGGATATTGGACAGGCAACATCAGATAAGAACTTTGTGGAAGAAGAGAAGAGGATCCTCAGACAGTGTAATGAGTGAAATTTAACCTGGTTAGTTTGTTTTAATGCTTGTTTGGGAGTCTTCACCTTTCTCCCGATGTTGACCTGAACCGCACCACAGATTTGGACATTTTTAAGTCAATATTTCATATGTAATTTCAATGTTTCTTAAAAAGGTTCCCGGAAATTGCTTTAATGAATTGCTTATTTTTTACAACAATCTCATCCATTGATTGTTTTGCTTGAATGATCTCTGTGTGTTTTAAGTGATGTGTAGCTGCTCCTAATGATAAACGTTGAAAACTCTCGAGTCTTTGTTTCTCTGTTCTTTTTGAAAAGACTCAATTCATGTTTTACTTTAGATCCCATCGTGTCACAGGTTTGTTTGAGGATAAGGTTTAAGGGGTATGGGTGGGGTTAGATCATAGAAAATGTACTGCAAGGTATAATCTCTTACGACAACGAATGGTCCTCATAAAACACGGTTGTTTTGAACCGGTGATGTGCTGCCACCAGGTGGCGTCAGTGAACGAGATTTCATCCACTGCTTGTTGATTGCCACAGTCACGGAAAACTTGGGAATATCAGGAAATATCATTATTTCCAGTAGTCTGAACTGACCGTAAGTGGAACTTTATCTATAACATATTTTAAAAAATCTTTGGAATTGATCATTCAATGGATTTCATTTTTTCTTAAATATTTAATTGGCCAGAAACGGCTCTTTCAGTGAAAACAGTTTATAAAATACATATTCAGGGATTAAAACGACTGGTAAATCAACATATTCATTGTTGTGAAGGTCTCTCTCTCTTTCTATCCACCTGTCTCTGTCTCTGTGTCTGTCTCTCTACACTCTTAAAAAGGTTTTACAATAGATTCTTTACAGTGATGCCATAGAAGAACCAAAAATGGTTCCCCAAAGAACCATTCAGTGATTCAGTCAACTTTAGTTTAAAGAACCTTTTGTGAAACACAGCAGTTCTGTGAATGTCGAAGGTTCTGTATCATTGTGAAGCACCGTTTCTTTCAAGAGTGGATCTGTCTGTCCGTTTTTCTTGAAGCACTTCATTGTTTTCCTCGCTATTGTAAGTTGCTTCGGATAAAAGCGTCTGAAATGTGAATGTAATGATGTAAATATATCCACCTGTCTCTCTCTCTCTCTGTCCGTCCGGCTGTGATGCTTGTGAAATGTGTCCAGCTGTCATTAGAATCATTTCATACAGCTAATGGAGCCAGAGATTTTCCTGCAGGTTGGAGGATGAAAAAGGTGTTTGTCGTTTTTCTCCCTGGAGCATGAAACCATCAGAGGAATTCCAGAGCGTTCTGTCATCTCCTGTAGACATGAAACAGGTAAATAAGTGCATGATAAAATTCCAGCGTGCCGGTCTTCAACACACCGATCTGATCTCTGTGTGTGTGTGTGTGTGTGTGTGTGTGTGTGTGTGTGTGTGTGTGTGTGTGTGTGTGTGTGTGTTTACATTACTGTCACGTCTGAATGAACATCAGCACATTCCAGTACATGATCTGTAGGATTTTTCATGGAGCAGGATCTTTTTCTCAGTGTTTCAGGTTGAGCAAAGAACTTTGAAATCCAGAACTGTCTGAAGCTGTGCTTGCGAGTTGAGTCTTTCTTGTGTTGGTTTTTGAGCTCTTTAAAGGTCCAGTGTGTCATTTTTTGGAGGATCTAAGGACAGAAATACAATATAATATACACAACAATGTGTATAAAGACCTCAAATAATGAATTTAATGTTTTTAATATTTTAGAATAAGCTATTTCTACCTACATACCAGTGTTGGGTGTAACTAGTTACTAAGTAATTAGTTACTGTAATTTAATTACCTTTCACTTGAAAAGTAAAGTAAGGGATTACTCTAATTTTTCTGTAATTTAATTAGTTACTTCTAATGTAATTAAACTAAAAACAGTGTAATATATTCAATAGTGGAAACAACATCTAAATTACAAGTCTAACTTTAAAATGTATGCTTTAATGTGTCCTTCTCACATTTGTATACTTTGGTCAGTTAATAAGAATACTTTATGTAGTTTTTTATTTGAATGAATTAAATAAGCTGTTTCATGTCTATCCTTGAATCAATTATAATCAAGGTTGATGTAGAATATAGAAAGTAATTAGTAATAAGTCATTTGTACAGTAATCTAATTACACTTCTGAATATGTAATTAGTACCTAGTAAGTCACTTACCCAACATTGCTACATGGACATCCTCGTGTTGTTTCTACAGTAGCCCTAAGGGACAAACTGCTCCACAGAACGCGTTTCATAAATACGTTATCTCATTCTGGAAAGAATTTTGTCTTGTTTTAGCCATCGTAAGGCTTCGAAAGGGAGGGGTGGAGTGAACCGTTGGTTGCAATTCGCAACCTCACCACTAGATGTCGCTAAATTTCATACACTATTCAATTCAATTTATTTATATAGCGCTTTTCACAATGTGCATTGTTCTAAAGCAGCTTTACAGGAGCAAATAAGAAAAACAGAAAAACACAGAAAGGTAAAACACAGCACAGTGCATGGTGTTTATAGACCAAGCAAGATCATTATAATAAATAATAAATAAGTGATTAAATGCAGTCTCCCGGTGAGCAAGCCAACACAGCCCTGCTGTGGCAAGGAACCCAAACTCCAATGATGAATAAATGGAGAAAAAAAAACCTCGGGAGAAACCAGGCTCAGCCGGGAGGGCCAGATCTCCTCTGACGTGTCATTGCTGCACTCAGTGACCCCGACCAAAGCCACCGAGCAACGTCCACGAAGAACAGGGAGAGTCCACCAGCCGCGACCCAGGAAGCCTCACCCGCCGAAACCGTGCAGGTCCAACCCGCTCCCATTCCGCGATCGACACCAGACAACAACCAGGGAAAAATAGTAATGGCATAATTAACTTTATTCCTCTGTTGTCCGACATCGACCACAAAACAAGACCAACCAGACCAGACCCACACAGTCCCAACAAATGAAACGCCCCGAACCACAACCAACAAGCCCCCCCCACTCCCTACAACACCCACCCAGCAAACTCCAATCAAGTCACTGAGTACAGCCATAACTTCAAACTGCTGTCGTGTGATGTAAGTTTAGCATTAAATACCAAGTATTGTAAATTTAGCATTAATGTGACAAGTAGTCCGTCTTTGCTCTTGGGTGGTGATGGAATTGGATGGAGCTGGGATGGTCAGTCAGTCCGCAGGCTCTCGCAGGAGGATGGTACGGGATTTTCCGATGTAGCTGGCGTAATCTCTAGTTGGGGATGGGCATATGACGTGCATCTGGGCCTGGCGCAATCTCTCCCTACCTCGGGATGGGCATCGGGATGGGCATCCCGAGGCGAGGGCAGAAAGAGAATAATTAGCGTAGCTGCTGTTCATTAGCTATGTGTTAGTGAATGCTTTGCTGAAAAGATGTGTCTTTAATCTAGATTTAAAATGGGAGAGTGTGTCTGATCCTGGAATAGTATCGGGAAGGCTATTCCAGAGTTTAGGTGCTATGTATGAGGAAGCTCCGCCCCCTTTGGTGGATTGAGTTATTCTAGGTGTTGAGTTTTGAGATCTTAGAGAGCGTGATGGGTTGTAGTGTGGTAGAAGCTCTGTTATGTAGGTAGGGGCTAAAGCGTTTAAGGCTTTAAAAGTGAATAAAAGAACTTTAAAGTCAATACGAAACTTAATGGGTAACCAGTGAAGGGTTGATAACATTGGGGTTATGTGATGGTATTTTCTGGACCTGGTTAGAACTCTGGCAGCTGCATTCTGAACTAACTGTAGTTTGTTTATTGATGAAACAGGACAACCACTAAGCAGTGCATTACAGTAGTGAAGTCTTGAGGTCACAGATGCATGAATAAACTTCTCTGTGTTAGCAGAACACTAGGATTGTATTTTTATGATGCACCAACTTGTCTTGAACTGTTCAGCTTCATTTCACGCACTGATGTAATTTCCACTGAAACAGGAAGTTGGAGCAGAATGATGTCATAAAACTCATTGATCCGTAGAAGTGAGAGACTGAACATTTTGAGTGCTCATATCTGGTCAATGTGAATTGTATCAATGTTTTGAAACATACTAATTCATGTATATTCTTGAGACTAAAGCAGCAGCACATTAATGGTCTCCTAAAGAAAAAGAGTCACGGGTCTTTAAAAGCTTCAGTTTGTAAAACCACACACATCTCTCAAAACATTCAAAAAAACTACTTCAAACCCATCTCTTCTGTGATTACTTGACAGACAAATGAGAAAAAAAAGCCAACACACCCTCTCTCTTCCTCTCAACAGGTATTGATCTAGCTTTTGTTGAAACCAGTAACTTTGTATAAGCACCTATTGTGTTATTGCTCCTGTGTGACATATGGCTTAATGCTCCCTGAACTCTCTGTGAGTCGCTGTGGATAAAAGCCTCTGCTAAATGACTCAATGTAAAATCATTTTTGATTGTAAGACATTGACAATGACATGATGATGGCAGTGAGTTTTTCAGTTATTCATTAATGTGAGTCCAGATGCTCTTTGAATGCTCAGTAAACAGCATTACGGCTGGTTGAATCTGTTTCCTCGGTTGTGTTGAAAATGCAGAGTGATATTTGAGTTGTTGTCGTTAATGATCGACCATGTAAATGTGACTCACAGTGTATGAAGCGGGCGCTCGGGTCTCCTGTAGACCACAGACATGCATCTATTAAGAGTTTCCATAGAGAATGACCTACATTCACTGTGTGCACTGTGAGTTTCACTAAAACACACGGCTTCACGGCAACTTACAGGAACTTTTTTGAGTCATACACACTTACAAATAAAGGTGCTTCAAAAGGTTCTTCGATGCCATAACGGTAAATATTTATACGGATTATAAAAAGGTACGAAAGAGATGGTCCGTTATAGAACCTTTGACTAAACGTTTTTTTGTGGAACCAAAAATGGTCCTTCTGTGGCATCGCTGTGAAGAACCTTTCAAGCAAGTTTATATCTAAGAGTGTAAGTGAAGCGGTTCACAGACGTACATCATTTTAAATATTCATATTTCACATTTCTGAGGCGTTTGTGCATCGTGAAGTGTCTAGAGTATTCATTAGAGAGACAAGAGTGGTTGCCATGGCAATGGACATGCAAGTGTCATCACTGTCCTTGTCGCCATAGTGATGAGAAACAGGAAATTGTGACCTTCTGCGTCTCAGTCTGTTTACTTCTGCTGCACACCGAGATGTGTCTTGATACATCTAGCTCGCTTTATTACCTTAAAATTCACTTTTCAAGTTGATAAAAATAACACATGTCATTTAGAAAATGTCCATATTTCACCCAACCACGTGCAAACAACCCAGCATTTTTAGTGTGGAGATTTCTATTCTGTTTTTGCTATACACATTCATTGTCAGTTTTCTAAACTAAAGGTTTAACCTGTGTAAAGGTGTTTTTAGAAGTGTGCACTGGTACATAAACCCACTAAAAAGGGAACGACATCACATTTAATTCCAAACTTTTCTTTCTTTTACTGTATATGTTTAATGTCTTGCTTATCGAGTAATTTTTTTTAACCAATGAAAGGGGTTAAAAGCGCTATATTAATAAAACTGAGTTGAGTTGATGTGCACGTTTGCAAAGTATACCTTTGTTATTCATTCTTAAATTATTTTGATCTCAATTTTAGTGCTTAAAGGATTGAATTGTGTTCGTAAACAAATATACATTGGGCCTAAATACTTATTCATTTCTTCGTCAATACTACTGTGTTACATCATCTCAGAGGTTTCTCGTGAAGTCTTGAGAGAATCAGAGAGTTGTGATCCAAAGATTTTAAATAAGATGTTTTGGTTACAGCACTATTCTCGCACGTAATAAATCATATCTTGATGACTTCACTGTTTTTCTCAAATGTGTGTCAAACTTTTGTCAGGTAGTATTTTGTGATGCTCTAATCTTAATCTTGCACACTATGTAGTAGGGATGACATACGGGGCAGGAGGCAGATAGTCTGACCCCCGGGGACACTTAACCTGTGGAGGGGGTAAACTCACAGTAGCAGACAGACAGCGGGGGAGAGATAGACAGATTTAATTAACCACAGCGGGTCGAGACGACAACAAACCGCAAAACCATCAAACGGACCCCTGTGTGTGTGTGTGTGTGTAGGCCAAACCTAAACTCAACTCGTTTGGTTTAAAAAAACGGCAAAAAAAACCTAAGTGTTTATTTATTTGTTTTTGTTACCTTGTGAAATAATGCATCTTGAAGACTTAAAGCCTCAATCACCTCAAGAACAGAAGAAGTCCGGGCTGTCGGTGCTCAAAGTAAATATTTAACACTCGGTATTTATTTTTTTGCTACTGATTTGCAAAAAGGTTTTCTAAATGTTTCATAATGCAACATAACAGATGATATTATGTGTGTGGGGGGCAGTGTTGGGTGTAACTAGTTACTAAGTAATTAGTTACCGTAATTTAATTACTTAAAGTAAGGGATTACTCTTATTTTTTCTGTAGTTTAATTAGTTACTTCTGATGTAATTAAACTAAATACTGTGCGTAATATATATGTGTGTGCAGAAGAGGAATTGACATCAAAATTCAAAGTCTAACTTTAAAATCTGTGCTTTAATGTTTAATTCTCACATTTGTAATACTTTGGTCAGTTAATAAGAATACTTTATGTAGTTTTTTATTATTTATTTGAATGAATTAAAAGAGCCGTTTCCGGTCTATCCTTGACTTAACTAATCAAGGTTGATGTATTGTAGGTAATAAGTAATTAAATACTTTTTGGAGAGAGTCATTTGTACAGTAATTTGTAACTAGTAATCAATTACTTTTTCAGAGTAACTTGCCCAACACTGGTGGGGGGTTGTGAATCTCTCTGGCGTCTGGAGCGTTTCATCCCCCAGCACCAGACAGCAGAGGGGGTCCCTGAGAATTTACGTCCTGAGAACAGAGTTGCCGTCGCCCCCATAAATTGTGTTGCTGGGGTGCGAGAGACCCAAAGTCAGAAGAGAGATTCAGTAGAACAATGAAGAGGGTGTCACACTGACCGCAGACAGCTGTACAACACACACCCGCTGAATACAGGCCAGCAAAACAGATGTTCCTACACAACACAGAGAGCGAGAGAGAGAGAGAGAATAAGAACGAAAGATGCATTGTGGGATAGACAGACACACAGACGAGATTTCTCGAGTGCATTTGAAGAATTATATCTTATAAGGTTACCCAAGAATAAAGAAAAAAGCGATTGTTTTCTCGCTGCCGTTGAACCTTTGTGGCTAATCTAGCCGACTCCTCCAAGAGGAGAGAATCTGAACAAGCACCGCTGCTTGACCAAATGATAGAAAAGATTAATAATATTATTTATGTCGATTTTGGATGACACGCATTGCTGGTACATTCCAACATGTGTGATTTTATTTGGCAGGTCTGATCAAAACACATTCATAATGCTCAGAAAATGAGGACAAAGGTAAAAAAACACACAAACACGTCGCCCCTCGAGTCTCCGGTGCAGGCTGTGACCTGTGTACAGGCATGCGCCGCCATCTGTGTGCTTTCTAGGAAGTGGCCCTAGTGCATGATGGGATATATCAGGACAGAAGCTACACATATTATACGGTGTATTTGACGTTTAAATAGCAGAACGTAGCTACAGAAGTGATGCAGTTCATGTTTATTTACTACGGTCTGTTTTCAAGATTTAAAATTTGTGCTGTGCTGTTGATCTTCAACAAATTCACCGAGTCCTCTCATGCTCTTTGGTGAGCAGATTTGTCACGTCTGAGAGAGAAACACGAGTCAGTGTTATAATCAGAAGATCTTTGTGAGCAGAGATGAAGAGATTTGCTTTATTTCAGGCACAAATTCCCAGTTATTCTCAGAAGTCAGAGGCTGCCGGGACTTGCAGGCGTGTTGATGGGATCTCTGCGGGCCTTCTGCCCGTCAGACGTGCGCTGACAAGTTTGTAAACAAGATGGACAGAACATGAATGAGGCTGAGCTGAATACACTTTCCCTTGGAGAGCGCATGGGTTATAATTTCAATAAATGCCCTTCGCAATAATAATTACAGCATTGTTGAAACGTAATCAGCCTATTAGTCAGAATGAGTGTTGAGCTGTAATCTGATGTTTAGAAGCAGGTCTGAACATCACATGTAATATAAACCCATCAACAGCTTCCAATTCAATACATCATCCATTCACTCTGTCATTGCAATCTTTGCCTCTCTAGCGCCATCTCTGTTTGAAACATAAAACTGCAGGTTAGTTTACGTAGGCCTGCTTTTTTTATTGCCGGGGTAAATACAAAAAATACAAAGTTTAGTAATTATACATCTCAAGAAAGAGTAGCCTACAGATGCAATACTTTGGAACATAAAACTAGAAGTAAGAAGGTTCAAAAAACACGAAGGTAACAAAGTAGTCTACTTTACGCCTACTTTTCTTTATTTTTGTTGAAGTCCGGTCATAAATCGTTATAATAAGCTTACTGCTGTGAATCGAGGTAAGGAGACAGTAACATTTTGTTTCAATGGACGTAAAATAACCTTCAATTTTACAGTTTACACAAAGAGGGCGACAGAGAGGCAAATTTGTATTCATAATATAATATATTTTAATTTATTACACGGCTTGTTGGAATGCTTGATTCTGATTGGCCAGTCCCAACATTTCCAGGCTCGTTGTGTAAGGGATAATGTACAGGCAGCCGGTTGTTATGGCCGAAAGGCCCAACAGTGTGATTATTTAGCGATAACAGCCGGCTGCTTGTACATTATCCCGCTTATTACACGGCTGCCACATGAAAAAAACGGACATGAAATGTGATTTTGAAATATTTAATTAGCTCATTTTTAGGTTTACTTTCGGTTTTAAGGTCAGAAACGACATTCAAATGTCATGAACAGGCAATTTGGTTTAATCATTTGTAAAAATAATGTCATATATGTTATTAAAAGACATATTTATATCATTGTTTTGTGTAATATTAAACGGGTCTGTCAAAATGATTTGTAGCATCCGGGTTACCGTGTGTTATTAGTTTTGAGCGGTTGTTATCTGGGATTATTACACGGCTCGTTGGAATGCATTCGGTAAAAATGAGCTAATAAAATATGTCAAATTCACATTTCACGTCCAGTATTTTCTCATGTGGCAAGTAGCCGTGTAATAAGCGGGATAACGTACAAGCAGCCGGTTGTTATCGCCAAATAAGCCCATTCAGTGTGATACAAGACATATATCACACTGTCGGGCCTTATTTCTGCCATAACAACAGGCTGCCTGTACATTATCTCTTACTTAATATACCCACATAAAAATAGGATACGTAGTATACTTTAGTATTCACTATAGTAAACTGTAGTAACATTTCTAGATACTATAGTTTTGAAATATTAATGTTTACTTTTACTATCAAATTCACTATAGAGAACAGTGTATTACAAAGTGTTGTAATAATTATAATAATTGCAATAGTAAATACTAAATTGTACTACAGTATTTTTGTGTTTGTGTGTGTGGGGGGAAAACACTTTAAATTAAACTTTGTGTAGTTAAAGTCCGATAAGATTTAAGTTTTTGTTATTTTAACAAATGTAATATGTTGTGTAAAACGGAAGCGCGTGTGGAGTTTGAGCTCCGCCTCTAAACGTTTAACCCCCACCAGAAACTATCTGAACTATTTCAACAGAGGAGGAGGTGCGGAGAGAGAGAGAGACAGAGAGAGAGAGAGAGAGAGAGAGAGAGAGAGAGAGAGAGTCTCAGTGGACCATGGAGCCGCGCTGTGATCGCGTGCGTCGGACGCCTCGCACCCGGTTTATTCGTCTCCGGAGCGCAGCTGAACGGAACTAAAGCTGGAGGATCGGTACCGATGGCGGATCCTCTGCGGAGGACAATACTAGCCAAACTCAGGGGCAAGAAAGCCAAAGGGAAAGACGCGAGCAGCGCGCACCACCGACCGAGAGAAGGTAAAGAAAAAGTTTCTCTAAAGCACGCAGCTAGAGAGTTTATGAGAGGTAAAGAGAGAGGGGTTTACGGGACCCGGACGGCGGATCCGGTGGCCGCGCTCGGTCGCGCTGCGGCGGACGTGCGCGCGAGCGGGCGCCCGGCGCCCGGGGGTCCCGCGGGGGTCTCGGATCAAAGCGAAGCGACGGAGATGAAGCGCGTGCACACGCAGCGCGTCCGCGGAGACTCGATCGGGTTCGGGAGCTGCGAACGCGTCCCTTTAAACGCCAAAAGAGACGCTTTAGAAGTAACAGATGGTCCGGATCTAAGGAGTAAAGCAACAAATGTTGCGTCGCGCGAGCAACAGGCCGGAGTCGCGAGGCAGCAGCCCAGCAGAACCCCCCATGTGTTTGATTACATAGACGAAAAACACGATTTAATTCAGGTTCTAGAAAGTTCACTGCAGTATCACGGAGATTTCAGGATGCCCGCGTTACAAAGTCCCACTTTTTTCCCCACAGAGCTGGAGATAAACGTGACCCCCGGTGCGCCGCGACATCACTCTGTGCACAGCGAGGACGACGATTATTACGATAACCAAATTCTGCCTTTTTACACGCAAAACCAGGGGACGATTAACCGAATCTCTGTAGTGGAACCACCAGCTGTCCAGACTTTAGAGTTAGGAGCCAGCGAAACGGACCGGCTGAAGACGCAGCTGAAAGAAGCGTATTATTTATTAATAAACACCATGCACGACATCCCGTTTGAAGGTCCGGTTGAAGATAACGGCTTCGTGGATCAGGTCAGTAGTTCTAGCGAGTCCCACGAAAGCGTTAGTTCACGCTCCACGCCCAAACACACGGGGAGCGATGCGTGTTTGTCCGATGAACGCGGCGGTGCGCAGGGTTTCGGGTCGGATTCGGCTCTCTTGACGCGCTCTGGACGCTGCCGGGTGGAATTTAAGGGCAGCCTGCCGACTATTTCCACAGCCAGGGTGAAACATACTCTCCAGAGGTCTCTGAGTGACCGCGGGGTGAAGTACTCCTCCGAGTGGCCCTCGAACAGCAAAAGCCGCTCGGCTGCAGGAGACGTCCCGCTGCGATGCTGTGAGGGTCCCGTTCATAATGTGAGTAAAGAGTCGGTCAGCGGCTCTGTGGTGCCGTCGGAAATCCTCCTGGTGCCGGGCACCCATCAGTCGGGCGATGCTGGCGTTGTGGCTAGACATCCGGGCGTCACGGTCAACAAGATGCAGGAGTGGAT
Source organism: Triplophysa rosa (assembly GCF_024868665.1). Taxonomy (NCBI): domain Eukaryota; kingdom Metazoa; phylum Chordata; class Actinopteri; order Cypriniformes; family Nemacheilidae; genus Triplophysa; species Triplophysa rosa. Next base: position 1,277,176 of record NC_079910.1, read on the forward strand.
GCTGAAAGGCCGCATGCTGTCGTCTGAGATGAAGGAGAGGATTGCCGGTTCCTCGCTGAGAGCCAGCAGCGGTCAGATGAGACTTAAGGCCAGAGCTCATGTCAGCGTGAGCAGAAACGCATCGACAGGAGCGCAGCAGCAGTCAGGTATGGAGGACGGGCCTCAGAATCCTCTCGTTCATCTCACGTCAAACTTCAGCTCTGTCTGGGTGGAGGGGTTTTCTTCTCATCACTAATGTCATTTCACGTAACGTGTTTGGACTTCACACACTAACACACTCACAGACTGGTTCAGCTCATGCTTGTTGTCATGGTGATGGTGGTGGTGGGTTGTTTGATGCTGATGCTGATGCTGATGCTAATGCTGATGTGATGTGCTCGGGTTCTCTGTGGTCGAGTCATCTTGTATCATGAAACCATCAGGAATTTCAAATCAGAATGTGTTCATCACTAATCTATTCAGAAGTTTAGCGACTTCATTATTGTGGCAGTGTTTTTAGATTCTTTTTATTGCTCTCGAGTTTTCAGTTTTGTCTCATTTAATGATCAACTTGACTCTTTTTCTCAGGAGAAATATCTGAGACACAGAAGAGACTTTCACTGGAATGTTGCAAATACATTTACATTCATTTGGCTGGATCTTTAAAAGTCTTTAACAATAGCTGTGTTCTTTATGTCAGTGTGTGTGTGTGTGTGTGTGGGTATCGTGACTGTCACATTTCATTGTGTTTGGAGCGTGGCGAGGACATTCGTTTGTTTTTCTTTGTTTAATCTGCTTGCACACACGTTTAATTTCCACCATCAAAACACAATGTGTGAGCTTGTGGTCCTTGACAGCATTAATGTTAATGTTACGCAGAATAAAGCTGTCCGCTGGCAAGACGGTGATGTTTGTTCTCGCCTGCGGTGAAATATTCTCCAGTCCCATGGAAACGCGGAGCCCCGAGGAGGGAATATTTGGAATGCCGAGGTCGGCGCTGCACTTGTTTGCTCAGTGTTCCTGAGGGCTGGAGCGCAGGCAGGGATTAGAAAAGAGACATTACACCTTCGTTAAAGTGGGATTAGTCTGTCCTGTTATCCCCGGGTTATTTTAATCTAAGGTGTCTGAAAAATGGACATTGAGATCTAAACTGTTTGTGTTGTTGTGTCTTTTTAGGAATATATATGTGAACGTCACGAAAACATGTCTGGGTCATATGTTACTTAAAAATAACAAACAAACAAAACAGAAGTTATATTTTGCAATCAAGTTTATGTTTTAATTCCCTGTTGAAAGCATTTATTTTCCTTAAATGCGCATTACTTTAATGTGACTATATACAGTATATATATGTGTATATATATATATACTTGACTGCAAATACACTTGTTATTATACACAAAATACACTTGATTGCAAAATATAACTTCTATTTGTTTTTTGTTTGTTAGCATATATATACTGTATATATATAATTTTATACATTTTAACTAAAAATATGGCGATTTAAATTATATAAGTGTCTGAGCGGGATTTTTTTCATTACTGTATTTTTGTATATATAAAAGTATTGTAAATTGTCTTTATGAAAAGCATTGTTTTTTCACTTATGGGGTACTTATATGACCTGGATATTTCTTTATGATATTCTCTTATACATTAAAGCAAGAAGCAGTGAGTTACAGTGCATTTTATAACAGCTAAGAGCGTTGTGGCACGAAGCAGGCTCATTGCTTTTATAAAACGGTTATTCCATATATGTAGCAAGGGTTCATAAAATAAAGTAAATAAAGTGATATTTAGGCGATGTAATGCGTATGCGGTCAGCAGTTGTAAATGGGGGTATTTTATAACATCTTAGAACTCGGCTCAACCAATCAGAATCAAGCACCAGAATTGACCGTTTTATAAACAGTAACTTTGTGTACCTGGTGTTGTTGTAAAAGGATGAGCTGATTGGTCACCGGAGTTGATGACATCATGATGAGATAGAATGTGGCTCTTGGAATGTGTGTAAACTGGTAATAAAGAGTGTTCATGTGACAGTGTAGTAATGACTGCACAGAAACAAGAGAGAGAGAGGGACGGGTGTCACTAGAACATCCCTCAGGGGCCCAGAACACAAGTCCACAGCTTTACAAAAAAAGATCCCAGAAAAATCACACGTGAGATTTCTGTAATGTCTCAGTTACAGTATTTCTCCTAGAAATCAATGACATTAATGGAAAGTCTCACGTGTCTCAAATATTTCTCCTGAGAAAGAGTCAGAAATGATATTAGTTTGAGGAGAGATGTGTAGAACTGAGCTCAGATTCGTCTCGTCTGCCATCAAAAGTCGATCTTATTGAAGATCTCGATATCAACTCAAACATTTCTCATCACATTGACTGAAATCCAGATGATTTCACACCTCCAGACTCTTCATGTGTCTCAACAATTACACGCTCAATTAAACGTTTTTACGAGAAACACAACTGAACTTTGAAAGAGAAACGTCTGAGCAAAAACATTCTCGTCTGGGACCGTATGCACTCATATGTTTGAACAGTAAATTCCACTTTGTTGTGTAATTCAATGACATTGGGGTTGTTTTAAATGTGACCTAAGGGACGGAATCGTTTTCAGGTTTCAGTTTTCACGCCTACAGAGTTACAAAGAACAAGTCCTGCGTGATAGTTTGTTTTGTAATGTATTTAATCCTCTGTCAGGCTCTTGCTGTGTTTTTATTTTACAGTATAATTGATTTATTTCTTTGGATGAAGCCCAGTTTCCTCATGACCCACTAAGAGTTTTTACGCTCGCAGACAGCGCTCGTGAAAGTGTGTAATTGTTTCGGTAGAACTTACGACTCCCTCAAGCGACGGCTTTTGAAACCAAATACATTGCTCCATATTTAGAAGCGTCTAAAGTTCACACTTGTTTGCGCGCGCGCGTGTGTGTGTATATATTCAGAGGAAGAACGAAGCGAGTGTGTGTCTGTGGGCTGGAATTCTCAGCGTGTGAGAACACGTTGGTCCTTATGAAAGACCCTTTAACAGTCCCGGCAGTCACCGGTGAGCTTTTAACTCGATAACCTCGGAGCACAGCACAACCCAAACTCCTCCAGACCACAAATAACATCTCAGTGCTGGAGAAACACACAAACACAGCAACCGGCCATGTGTTTCAGCTGAGATCTCAACTGTTTTTCTGTGAACTTCAGCGCTTATTTCACTTCTGGCAGGAATACACTACAAGACTTTTCAAATCTGAACAGATTTTTTTTAACTAGACATCACACACTTGCAGGCTTTTTGAAAGTTTCAGATAGAAACACACTAACTGATCAAATCTGCAGACTGACACAGACTTTCTTTAAACAAGTCCAGACTGAAAACCTGAGCAACAGTCTTGTAGTGTATTTCAGCCTTTACATGACCTCTACAGAAGTAAACGTGTATTTGATCTTTACAGCTGCAAATTGTAATTCCTTTTTATGCATTGAAAATAAAAAAAAATGAGTTAGCAAAATTGGTTTTCCACGCTTGCTCTTTCATAGCTTGTTGATTGCAAATCTGAGCTCAGTTTGACACATTATTGTTGTCATCTCTACTGAAACTCTAAAGACGGAGACATTTCGGACTCTTTTTCTCAAGAGAAATGTCTGAGAAGCAGATAAGACATAAGCAAATGTTTTAATATGCTCATTTTATTTAATCTCATTGATGTCTAGGAAAATAAGTGAGGTATTAAAGAGTACATAATTTGAGATTTTTAAGGTCCTACTTTGGTTTATGGAATGTCCAACAACAAGTTTATGTACATAGAAGGTGTAAAAACACTATTATTTAGTTATAAGGTTATATAGGCAGTTATTATTAAAAAAATAAGACAAATGAGACCCAAACAGTTTCAACAAATGAAACTTCATAAATCACAACTAATAAGCTCTCTCTAGTCTTCATAAGCATTTACTGAGTAACTTTCAATCAAACTAACTGAGTGCAGCTGTGACGCGTCAGAGGAGATCTGGTCCTCCCGGCTGAGTCTGGTTTCTCCAGAGGTTTTTTCTCCATTTATTCATCATTGGAGTTTGGGTTCCTCGCCACAGGGCCGTGTTGGCTTGCTCACCGGGAGACTGCATTTATTAGATATTAATTACTAGGGATGGGCGATATTATATCGTTTGCGATATACCGGTAGAAATTCCCCACACAATAGGAATTAGTCTTCCCGCGATATAAACGATAAATTCTAGTTGATGACGTATTTCTTTGTGAGACCCATTCACAGCTCATATGAAGCGAAAACGGGTGTAGCGGAGGGCGGACGTGAAGCTGAGAAAGAGTTTGCACTAAAGCTCTAAATCTCGTTTAGGTTGGCACTGCAGATGCATCCGAGTTCATGTTTAGTTTCACTTTCGTTTTATTTAATTCGTTTGTTAAGTATTCGTTGATAGTTATAATACGTTACATCACAACATTTAGTTTGGCTAAAAGTATTTATTTAAACATTCGTTAGATGTTATGCGCGCGTGCGCAAATTGTTTAATATGATTTCTTGCCTGTTATATGCAGGATGAACGGAGCGTCCCGTGCGCAGCTCGCGCCCACATGTGCTTTCATAGCGACACAGCGCGCACAGCACTGTGCCTGTTCACATACAGTACACATACGAGTTTGTATGAAGTTGTTTTAAATACGTTTATGAGCGTATAAAAGCATGGATTACTTCATTAGATTTCTTTTATCCGCATTTTTCTGTTCTCTTTCTGTAGCGCGAGTCATAGACAGATTCAGTGTATGTTGCTGTGAGAAGAGAAGGTTCACACAGTTCAAGAGAGAGTGATTGACAGCGTGATGCGATCGATCGTTTCCACCCAACAAAAGAATATATACAGTTTTAGGTATGACATGATGTGTTTATTGAGCTTTAGTTCATTTAACTATTCTTTACTACAACCTTTTGAAGTCGAATCTCACTATTATATTTTATATTTACAAAATTACTGTAGGTATATTTTAGGAGCTGTTTGATTTGGGGTAAGTTTTACTTTTTGATAATATTTGTTTTTCTGAGGGTCTAGAATACATGCAGCTACTATCACTTGACGCAAAAAACAGCGGTGGATGGCGTTATGATATATCGTCATTTTTATCGTTATCGCAACAAATACCAGGAATTGTCGTGATAGAGTTTTAGGGCTATATCTCCCATCCCTATTATTTACTATGATCTTGCTTGTTCTATAAACACCATGAACTGTGCTGTGTTTTACATTTTCTGTGTTTTTCTGTTTTGTAAAGCTGCTTTGGAACAATCCACATTGTGAAAGCGCTATATAAATAAAATTGAATTGAGTTACCCTAACCTTTTTTTCTTGACTGACTCTCAAATGATTCGTTACACGATTCATCTGTCTAATCCCCTACTTTCCTCTAGCCTAGTCTGATGTGATTGGTCAGATGGTCTAGTCTGATGTGATTGGTCAGATGGTCTAGTCTGATGTGATTGGTCAGATGGTCTAGTCTGATGTGATTGGTCAGATGGTCTAGTCTGATGTGATTGGTCAGATGGTCTAGTCTGATGTGATTGGTCAGATGGTCTAGTCTGATGTGATTGGTCAGATGGTCTAGTCTGATGTGATTGGTCAGATGGTCTAGTCTGATGTGATTGGTCAGATGGTCTAGTCTGATGTGATTGGTCAGATGGTCTAGTCTGATGTGATTGGTCAGATGGTCTAGTCTGATGTGATTGGTCAGATGGTCTAGTCTGATGTGATTGGTCAGATGGTCTAGTCTGATGTGATTGGTCAGATGGTCTAGTCTGATGTGATTGGTCAGATGGTCTAGTCTGATGTGATTGGTCAGATGGTCTAGTCTGATGTGATTGGTCAGATGGTCTAGTCTGATGTGATTGGTCAGATGGTCTAGTCTGATGTGATTGGTCAGATGGTCTAGTCTGATGTGATTGGTCAGATGGTCTAGTCTGATGTGATTGGTCAGATGGTCTAGTCTGATGTGATTGGTCAGATGGTCTAGTCTGATGTGATTGGTCAGATGGTCTAGTCTGATGTGATTGGTCAGATGGTCTAGTCTGATGTGATTGGTCAGATGGTCTAGTCTGATGTGATTGGTCAGATGGTCTAGTCTGATGTGATTGGTCAGATGGTCTAGATTGGTCAGATGGTCTTGTCTGATGTGATTGTGATTCCAAGCCAATAACTTCGGATTTACAACTTGGCAGACTGCTTACTTTCAAACACAGCAACATTACACACTGCATGAAATGTCATTTTCATGATCTCATGTTATGTACTCTTTAAAGTCCCCGTGAACCGGAAGTTGCGATCGTTTTACTTCCGTATTTTGACGCATTTCCGAGTGACATGGAATTTTGAATGAGGAGAAATAGCGGGTGTGGCTGTCGTCTTTCTCTGCGATTTGATTGGATGTATAAAAACAGCCATTGCATTTTGAAATGGAACTGGCAGCAGACTGACAGTTGAAGGGGAGGAGTTAACAGATGCTCCGCCCAAGCCGTCTAATATACGTCATTTGAGATGGATAGTCACTACAGGATGGAAGTGCATTTTCAGAATTAAACTAAAGATTTTGAGGGTACACAAATTTTAAAAAGAGAAAGACCCACATTGATAAATTATTTACTATAAAAGCTGCAATATGTCATGAAAAAATAGGCATTGTCATTTTTTATTTCACTGGGACTTTAAAGAGATCTCATGTGTGATTTTTATTTCTTATGGGTGTGTGAAGTTAGTAAACGCAGAACAGATCTTGATATACTGTAGAGACGTGGGTGGTCATGTGTTAATGAGTTTGCGGTTTTGCTCTTAATAAATGAAAGCATGTTAATGATCTGAAAGCTTTTTTATAGAACAAATTCTGTTTAAACCTGTTTAATATTGAAGTGTGGAGACTGAAGCTTGAAGTGGTTGTGTGTTGTGTCATAAGATGTTTCCAATCGAGTGGCAGATTGTTTTCTTCACAGTTGTGTGAGTTATGTGAGAAAGATCGGCGTCTCTCGAGTTGTGTTTCTTATAAACTATATCGGTCGGTAGAACAGTGTGAAGTTTAAACACAGTTACACTTAATTCATTCAAAACCAGTGGATCTGTCCTGTCAGCTCATGCTCTCTGTAGGAAGTTATGAACAGATTTTTAGGGCGTCCTGTATTTTCAGCACCTTAGTCTTCAGGTCTCTGCGTCTTTAGATGAGAATCAGTCGAGCAGGAGCGAGCTGTTAAAAAGCTTAGCCGGACGGCTGAAATCCACCTTACATAAGTGTAAGGTCACATGGTTTTGTTTTGCTTGAGAACGCAGTGAAAGTGTGCAGGTTCAGTAGTTTCATCAGGGTAGAACACACATCAAAACAATCTTTACTGCGGTATTACAGCATGTCAAGGCAAGACTTCATCTCCACCGCAGATCAGCACGTCCCACGCATCTGAACCCTCATTTTACATCACATTCCACCCCAAGCTGTTTTTAAAATCATCATTTTAAATAAAAAATCATATTATTTACTCGTTCTTAAATTTTTCCAAATCTATTTGAAGGGTTTGGTTCCAAAATGGATTTGCTTTTCAAAAATTATGTTTTTATTATGTTTTATTGTCATTTCATTTCATCATTTATTTATAAAGCACATTTAAAAACAACCCAAGGTTGACCAAAGTGCTGTACAGATCAAGAGTCTCAAATAAAAAACAGAATCTATAACAATCTATAAGAAAACATAATTGAAAAGAAGAAATACATTTATTAAATAAATAGATTAAAAAATAATAATAATAATAATTAGAATAATACATAGAAGACCCGCGCTAAGAAAATGAGTTTTCAGTTTTGACATCATTGGGGTTATTATTGTGTTAGTTAGCAGTATTTTTTGAGTTATTATGGCTTAAATCAAAAGAAACCAACTGCAGTTTGACTGATATTAATTGGAATGCACAATAAAAAACGTGATTTTCTCATTTTGGAACCAAAGTCTTCATATGGATGTGGAATACTCTTCAAATACTGTAGCATACTTGAGTATTTACTATAGTAAAGTGAAGTACACTGTAGTATGTTGTAGAGATTAGGCTACGGCACTACAGTATTCTGTGATAGTAACTATATTGAATAAACTGTAGTAAATGCTGTAGTGTACTTCAATGTTTACTTTAGTAACAGTTAAAAACGCTGCAGTATCTAGGAACTTTATTTCAGTTTACTTTAGTAAAGATTAGAATATAATGACTGTGGAATAGATTTGTGTTCAGTTTCTCCGGAAAGTTTTTTTTTTCTGAGCTTTATTTTCAGTGCTGTTATTTCACATGATGTTTCGTCGCTTCTGCAGCCGTTCTTTGTTTTTAGTCGTTCATTCCTGTATCCCAGAATTCTTGTGGGGAGGAAACAGCCTCCGCAGGCAGGAATCTTCTGGCACATCTGCGACTGTAATGAAACGTTTTGAGTTTTATTTTCAAATCTCTCTTTTGACCTCTTTCACACACACACACACGCACGCACGCACCCACCCACACACACACACACACACACACACACACACACACACACACACACACACACACGCACACATGCACACTGTACAGTTTTAGTAGTAGTGTGGTTTAGTGTTTCTGATCGTGGCATAATTGCACAGTGGCATTGCATTGTGGGATTGTTTCATGAGAAAGTGTTTGCACGGCAGTCCTGTGAAATGAAATGAGTGCTTTTATTTCGTGCGTGTGATTCTTTGTGGACGTGTCGGGTCAGTGTTGTGGGTTTAGATGAAGTTGGCATTTGTGTGTATTTTGGTGTGATTATTGTACAGATGACATTGGACAGTTGTCGGGTGGAGCCAGAGGTCTATATTAACAGGAAAGAGACTTCTGTTACAACTCCAGATTGATGCAAAACTGCACAGCTCATTCACAAAGTTTACGACGCACATTTGAATGTTTGTGTAGGAAATATGTGCTTATTTTATATGAGAATCACTTAAAAAGTGTGAACTACGATTTCAGTGGTTTCATGAGAAAAGATGTGTAAACCTTTGAGATGGTAAAACATTATTTGACATAACCGGGTATGGTGGGATTACGGAATGAAAAACTTTTGATTTGTTTTTAAGGAATAGTTTAGTTAAAAAATGAAAAATCTTCAATCATTCACTCACCCTCATGTCAAACCTGTATGACTTTCTTTCTTCGTCAGAACACAAAAGAAGATATTTTGAAGAATGTCGATAATCACACATTTCTCAAAATATCTTCTTTTGTGTTCCACTGATGAAAGAGCCACAGATGGATTTACAACCACACGAGGAGAATAAATGATGACAGAATTGATATTTTGGGGTGAATTAAACATCATTTTGTGACGGTGATGTTTCTTGTTTTATAGTAGCGATGGACTGTATGGCTGGGTCGTCCGGCGTATCTCGTCGTGACCCGTGCACACGCCAGCCCCCCCTCAACCACATCACCGTCTCCAAGAAGCGCAATTGGCTGCAGCAGAGCTCCGCCCGGCCCATCCTGCACCCTGAAGACTTTACATCGCCGCCTGCAGCAGAGGAGGACCTCACGGCCCCACAAACACACCCGTTTTCAGATGCATCATCACGCCTGCGACGTCCCAACGTCAAACCCAGTCAGACCTCCCCACATCCGCCCCGTCGCCCGGACCCGGCCGAGGAGAACGACGCGGATGATGAAGGGGAGATTTGGTACAACCCCATTCCTGAGGATGAAGAAGCTGACCTTCCTCGCTGCATTCCTAAAATCAGGGTGGGCCGAACCGAGCCGAGCCCGGGGGCGAGCGGCCGTCGGGCGACAGGCGAGAGTGTCGGCGGTGAGGGGGGGTGCAGAGAGACGCCTCACGCGAGTGCTTCGCATTCCAGCGAAACCTCTCAGCTGCACCGGCAGATGTTTGCGTGCAAGACCCAGGAGGAGAACATCAGCGTCAGGGCGACAGGTCTGTCTCTCTCCATTTCATGCTTGCGTTATCTGTCGATCTCTGTCCGTCTCTCTTTCTTTCTCTCAGCTATCTGTCACCGTATCGCTGGTCTCGCCGTGTTTTGGAGTCTCAGACGGGATGTTTGATGATGATGTTGTGGTACCTGTCGTTTTAATGAGCACCTGTCATCAGACGGGCGTCTCACAGCTGCCCGCGTCTCTTTCACGCTGTAATCTGTTTGCGTTCTGTAACTGTGATAAATACTCAGCAAACAGCAGAGATAAACATGCAGTAAACGCTGACAGCTGCAGGGAGACGTCTCTGAAAATCACCCCGAGGGAATAACTAAACCTCAACACGCCTCTCTCAGGAGCAAGAAAAGGAAAATACTTTCATACGTTTAACTGGTTCGGAGGAAAGAGGCAGTACTCTAAAAAGTTTGACGGTGATTTTACGTGAAACAATTCGCACTCAAAAAAATTTACATTTTTAAGCTGTGAAATCGATGAAATAAACTGTTTAAATGATGTAAATGTAAGTGAAAAAATGAAGTTAATCTGAGTAACTCAAATATTTCTGATAGAATTAACCAAGCATATTAAGTGTATGTTAACAATATAATTTGTTAATTAAATACTTCTTTTTATCATTAAATAAACTCAAATCATTTTTTTATGTCCCATTTTAAATGACTTTAAGAGATTTTATTACATTTTATTTTTTCTTAGTTAATATAACTGTTTGTTTTTGTGATGTTTACATACACATGCATATTCACGTATATTGCAAAAAATGAGTATATATCTATTATTAAAAGTGGGGTAAGAAAAATAAACGTTTCCATTTGAAATAATTTTTATATTTACTAGTTACTTATGACATATTCAATAGTGTAATTAGATTACTGTACAAATTACTCTCTCCAAAAAGTATTGAATTACTTATTAATAATGACTTTCTAAATCCTATATCAACCTTGATTAGTTAAAGGGACACTTCACCCAAAATGAAAAGTCTGCCATCATTTACTCACCTTCGAGTTGTTCCAAATCTGTATGTCTTTGTTCTGATGAAGGCAGAGAAAGATATTTGGAAGAATGAGTATAACCAAACAAATCTTGACCCATTGACTCCCAAAGGAGGAAAAAATACAATGGTAGTCAAAAGTGCCCCAGAACTGTTTGCTGTTTGCATTCTTCAAAATATCTCCCTCTGCGATCATCAGAACAAAAAAATGTATACACAACTCGAAGGTGAGTAAATGATGACAGAATTTTCATTTTTGGACATGAAAGGGCTCTTTTAATTCATTCAAATAAATAATATAAAACTACATAAAGTATTATTAACTGACCAAAGTATACAAATGTGAGAATCATACATTAAAGTACCTATTTTAAAGTTAGACTTTGAATTACTTAACTTTTCCCTTACTTTACTTTTTCAAGGGAAAAGTAATTAAATTACAGTAACTAATTACTTAGTAACTAGTTACACCCAACACTGGTTGCAAAGCAGATTTACAGAAAATATGTTTTGGAACAAACTATTAGTAGAGACGTAGTAAAACTACGAGAACTGTAGAAAACAAATCGCAGAAAAACATAAAATATAACCAATGAATGATCTAGAATATAATCGGCATATTGTAAATGTTGGAAACACAGCAGCACGTTACAGAAGTTAAAGAGGTTGTGAATGTTGTTTCATTTAGACATTAAAGGCCATTTTTGTGGCTTTCCTGCTGAAAAGTTAGACTGCCGCGAAGTTTGTGTGTGTGTGTGTGTGTGTGTGTGTGTGCGTGCGTGCGTGCGTGTGTGTGTGCGTGCGCGCGCGTGCGTGCGTGCGTGTGTGTTTAAGGCTCAGCTCTCAATGGTGTGCTGTGTTCATTCCGGAACTCTCCTCACACGCTGTTGACTTTAGCTCTCGCCCATGTGGGCGTCTCCAGCACACACTGAATGTGAGCGAGACGGCTGAGGGTCTCTCAGCTCTTACATTTCTGATGACATGGAGAAAGTAATATTACCCATAATCCCGTGGGTGGCTGGTAACCGGATCTGAGTGTAACATTGCAAAAGGCAGCAGTCCACCCCTGACCTCTGACCCATGACCTCGTGTCTGTGCGTGTCAGGTGGTGCGAAATTCATTTTTCGTTCCTATTCAGCGTGCGAATTTGAACGAAAGGTGGAATCCGATGCCGAACGGAAAGAAGTCGAATGGAAAGTTTGATCACGTATCGTAATTTTATAACAAATTTGAGGTGTCTGAACCGTATGGATTGAAAAGAAATATCAGTGACGTGCATAATTAATTCTGTATGAAATGTCTTTGTTTGAAATGCAGTTTGGTGCAGTTTCTGCCTGTCATCCTGTTTCAACATCATGTGGGATTGTGGTCTGTTCACTTCATATTGAACTGAAAGGTGATTGATTCAAGTCTGTGTAACAGAGCACCGTCCTTCAGCCTGAAACAAACTCCTGAATCATTTATAGGAAGACTAGATGACTGAACACACACACACTATATTACACATGACGTCAGATTACACTGTCACATTATCTTTTTTTTTACATTTAAGACCTTAAAATGGCTTCTGTTGCTCTATAATTAGTCTGTGTTGGGTAACTGGACTGACTTACACCAGTGTGTGTGTGTGTGTGTGTGTGTGTGTGTGTGTGCGTGTGCGTGTGCGTGTGCGTGTGCGTGCGTGAGTGCGTGAGTGCGTGCGTGCGTGCGTGCGTGCGTGTGTCTGTCTGTCTGTCTGTTTGTTTGTGTGAAACACAGTAGTGGCCAAAAGTGATGTCCAGAGGCCGTGTTTGTACAATATTTGCTTTCAATGCCTCCTCGGGTTCAATTAAAACATCAAAATATGATGTGTTTGACAAAAATGATCAAGACACTAAACTTTAATGTATTTATTGGACAAAAAATATTTGGCAAAAGGCGAAATACAGCATATCAGTGAATATGGGTTTTATTCTAGCATGCAAAAAAAATGCACAGAGAAACCCCCAAGATGCTGACCGTAAATATAAAAAACATTGAGTAAAGTTTGATCATTTTAGTAAAGTTGTATCATGTTAATAATATTAGATTAGTGTTTATATACAGTATAGACCACTTCACAAGATTGGTCCAGAAGCACTTCCGGTTTCATTTTTTAAATTAGTATTATTTGTAAATCCTACATACCAATAGTTTATTTGCAAAAACAGATAACTCAGTTTTTAACATTTTCAAAGATCATGCTTTTTATGTTGTTGCCACGTTGGTTACCTGTGTTTTTTATTATTACTTCATCAAAACAACCCAACTGAAGTTTGATGGATATTAATTGATTAAAAATGTTTTATCTGTTTTTGCAAATGAACTATTTATATAAATCTTAAAACTGTTGTAAATGTTCTGTTGGTTGTATTTGAAGAGTTTGGTTCCAAAATGAGATAACTCCGTTTTTCAAAAATCATGTTTTTTTATTGTGCATTCCAATGAATATCAATCAAACTGCAGTTGGTTTGGTTTGATTTAAGCCATAATAACTAAAAAAAATACAGCTAACTAAAACAATAAAGAACATGTGTTCTACTGGACCAGCATTGGGCTGGGCGATATATCGTACGATTCTTATGCTCTCAGTTTCTCAATGACTTACAGTTAAATGCCGCCACATCCGAAAGCCAGAGGGCGCTCTTGCGCAGAAACTCTGAATATGGGAAACGGAAGAAGAACGATTAGTTCCAGGAAATGCCAGTGGTCATATTCTATCGCTGTTCTTCAAACCTTTTCCGGTATTTTCATGATAATAAAGTATATTTATAGTAATGATGATAGACGAGTGTTGCTTTAAATGCACGTTATAGACGACTCAGTCTCGTAGTGGTTTTAGATCGAGCAGTACTTCCTACTGATCAAACAGCCGTAGTTCACGGAAGAGCTGTGCATAAAACATCGAATCAATTTCAGAATAGATTTAAACATGTATAATTGGCATGAATCGCGATATATATCGCCCAGCCCTATTTGAAGGGGTCTATAGTAATATTTCAATCCCCTCTTGTTTCGCTTCATTACTCATTCTTCTGGCTCTTGACTCAATAGGTTTTGCTCATGCGTTGTTTTGTAATACTTTTACCTCCTGAGCGTCTTAAAGCTGAGCTTCATTTTATACTCAACACAACTACACAACATCTTTAATATGTGAATTTTAAATGTTGAAAGTTGGACAGTACTGTATGTAAAATATACATAGTAAGCTTTGTCAAAAAGCATTAGAGACTATGCTGCTTCATACTTGTGTGTCTGTTTTTCTCTTCCAACTCTCTCTCGCTGTCTGTGTCTCTTTAAGAGAATTGGCTCTTTGTTTTATTTGGGAGGGTAAGTACCAGATCAGACGGCCAGTGTTGAGGGGCCCTGAACTACTGCAACAGAGCTGCTGTTGTGGTGAAGCAGAGAGACACGGTCATGTGATCAGAGAGAGAGAGAGAGAGAGAGAGAGAGAGAGAGTGTCTATATGCTGCATGTCTGAGTGGATGTTGAAGTGTTATAAAGTGAATGTGTAGATGGGGGGGATTCAACCGCAGCTCCTCTGGACTTCCGGAATATCACTCGACTCTGGAATGTTCCTCAGACGTTCTCCGTTTTTGATGTGCAAGACTGAGCTAGAAAGAGGGACTTGTTTTGGATATATGTACTTATTATGGTGTGTGTGAAGGGAAATTCTGTGGGAGCACACGGGAAAGAAGGAATGAGAGCAGGAATTATGGGTAACGGGCCAAGCTGTTTTTTTAATAGCGGATCGTTGATGCATTGTTGAGGTTCGTGTAAGTTTACTAATCGCCTCCTCTCTCTTTGTTTTCACAGAGGCATCTGAGCCATCCGCCGGTGGGCCGTCTCCCACCTCCAGTCCAAACCCGGCTAAGCGGAGCACCGCTATAAACTGGTCCTTCCCCGATAAAATCAAATCACCCCGGACTGTCAGAAAACTCTCCATGAAGATGAAGAAACTGCCGGATCTCAGCCGGAAGCTCAGCGTCAAAGGAAACCCATCAAACCACGGCCCATCAGAGACCGGGGTTCAGTCCAGAGCGACCAGGGTGGAGCTCGGCTCATCTCCGCCCAGGTTGGCGACGGCGCTGGCGAGCGGTAACGTGATTTGGCACTACCATCTGGACAGCAGCGTGTCGACACAACACAACTTCGATAAGAGGCGGAGCAACAGTGGCGGCGTTCCCAAGTCCGCCAGCAAGGGAGGTTACCTAAGCGACGGGGACTCGCCCGAACTCGTGGCCAAGTCAGGCAAACACGGCACCTCGGATAGAAAGAACGGGAAGACACGGGATCCCAACGGTAACGCCGGAAAGCTCCCGGGCACCGAGCTGGACATCGACGCCTTCCGCTCGTACAGTTTCTCGGAGCAGCCCAAGTGTCTGTCGTACATCTCTGGACTCATGAGTCTGCACTTCTACGGCGCTGAAGACCTGAAGCCTCCTCGGCTGGACTCCCGCGACGTCTACTGCGCCATCCAGGTGGACTCCGTCAACAAAGCTCGGACGGCCCTGCTCACCTGCCGCACGGCCTTCCTGGACATGGACCACACCTTCAACATCGACCTGGAGAACGCTCAGCATCTCAAACTGGTGGTGTTTAGTTGGGAGTCCACGGCGCGGAGGAATCGCGTGTGCTGTCACGGAAGCGTGGTTCTGCCCGCTATGTTCCGCGTGAGGAAGACGCATCAGCTGGCGGTCCGTCTGGAGCCGCGGGGGATGATTTACGTGAAGCTGAGCCTGATGCAGCAGAGACTGAACTCTCAGGATGGAGATCACCAGCCGCAGGTGTTCGGTGTGGACGCTCGGCGTGTGGTGGAGCGAGAGGCGTCCGGACTCGTGGTTCCGCTGCTCATTGAGAAATGCATCGCTGAGATCGAGAGGAGGGGATGTCAGGTGAGAGAACGCTTCTGAATGTTTTTGTTAGAACGCCGGCATTTGTCTCACGGTTTAGGTTTGGGCTTTGATTAAAGTGAGCTCAACAACTCTTCTGAAGTCTATGGACACACACACACATGGATGCACACAGCAGGGTTTGTGTATCCAGGCATGTTGCCAAAGTTCCAGTCATTCATCCCTGTCACACACACACACAGAGTTTTGGTTCATTCCTTACGTCGAGTGTGTCTGCTGTCCTCAGATCAGATTTACCTCTCCACATCAGTAAACAACACAAGAGCAGTGTGATTGTGAGAGTGACACAAACTGAATGCTTGACTTTACACTACACACATAGCGAGGTCAAGAGACAACAAGGGTGGTGTACTAGAGTTTCAAATGTTTAGAGCTGGTTACTGTTTTTGCTAAATAATGACTGTGTGTGTGAAAGAATACGTGCATGTGTGTCTTTGTGTGTATGTGTGTGTCTGTGTGAGTTTATGCATGTTTGTCTAGCTGTCTTGTCAGTGTGTGTCCTTGTTTGTCTGTAAATTTGTGTGTGCACACACGTGTGAGTTTGTGCTTGTTTGTGTGCCTGTCTGCGTGCATGTGTGTGTGTGTGTGTGTGTGAAGTTGTGCAGATGTGTCTGTGTGTGTCTTTGTGTGTGTGTGTAATTATTGTCTGTGTGCTGTGAGGGTTTTTCGGCACACGGTTCATCTTGTTGCACACATTTAAAATAACAGTTCTCCCAAGAATGTGAATTCTTTCTTCATGTCATTGTGACTCCTTTTTTCCATAAAACTCTTTAATGGTTTTAGGCAGAATGCCCGTGCGGTTATGTCCCACAAAACAAAAGTCATCGATGATTTATTCTGCCAGAATTATGCACTGTTTGGTGTGAGGTCACACAGAAACTCATCATAAAAATCATCATCCGGTTATTGAAAACAGAAGCTTGACTGTGTAAAACTGTTTCATGTTTGACAGTATGTTTGTTTCTCGAAATGAATAACATCCTGTAAAACACACGTCAGGATGTTTGTGTTATGATTAAGATTGATCACATGACCTCTAAAGTCTGACCTATTAGAGAGCAGCTCCAGACGTCTGGCCTTTATTTAGAAATTCCTGCCGTGGACTTTGAGTTGAAAGGTGGTCACATGAATGTGTGTTCACATGTGCAGAGCTAAATCAAGAACCCAAGCGGAAGAAACAGAGGAAGAGTTTCGTGCATTCAGGAAACACTTCAGCTGAACACATTGTTTCCGCCCCACACGCCTGGAGTGAAATATCTGACGTGTGCTCTTAAATTGACATGAAATCTACTTCAAAAATTTAACTATACACTGCAAACAGTTATTAACATCTACAAGTCATACAGCATTTATAACAACAATACATTTCAAACTTAAATACACGATGTGCTTAATGTCTAATCTACTCAACAGGTAGACTTGATATATTTGATTGACAGGTCTGTGTTTGATTGACAGATCTGTGTTTGATCGACAGGTCTGTGTGTTTGATTGACAGATCTGTGTTTGATTGACAGGTGGTTGGTCTT
>NC_079910.1:1299583-1432058 GCF_024868665.1 Triplophysa rosa
GTGTCTCACCGCTGTGTGTTTGTGTGTCAGGCGACCCTGCGCAAACTCATGGATCATCTGAAGCGCGTGGCCTCGCATCACGAGATGAACAAAATGACCTGTCAGAATCTGGCCGTGTGTTTCGGTCCGGTTCTGCTCAGTCAGAGACAGGACGCCTCCAGTCACGGGAACCGGGTGTTCATCGACTCGGAGGAGCTGGCCAGCGCTCTGCACTTCAAAAAACACATCGAGGTTCTGCACTACCTGCTCCAGCTGTGGCCGGGTGAGAACGTCTCATTGCGTTGTGTCAAACGGGTTCATGGAGATTTGGGTTTCGTTCTCCTGTGTTCTGCTTCGGCTGTGTGCGTGACTTCTTCCAGCAGCTCAGTCTATAATTACACGCATTCCTCTTTTAAACTTCAACCCTGGACGTCCCGCCCACTCGTCCGCCTCACCCCGCAGAACAATCAGTCTGTTTGCATGGGCCTCTCTCTGGACAAGAGCCTCCGTCAGGCATGTGAGGCCCGCTGCGCTTCTCCTGCGGTGTGACGTCTGTGTCTGTGAACACTTCGTTTAACACATTTTTAAAGGAGTCGTTCACCTTCAAAATGAAAATTCGGTCATCGTTTGCTCACCCTCTTATCATTTCAAACCTGCGTGACTTTCTCTCTTCCGCAGAGCACAGAAGAAGATATTTTGAAGAACTTTGTTATCATTGCATTAGTTAGAGTAGAAGTGAACGGGGGGCTGTGCTGTTCTGTGACCGACATTTATCAAAATATCTTCTTTTGTGTTCTGCGGCAGAGAGAAAGTCACGCAGGTTTGAAATGACAAGAGGGTGAATAAACGATGACAGAATATTCAGTTGAACAACTCCTTTAAGTAGATTCATCTGTGTCTCGCTAACAACAACAAAAACTACACTGCAAAAAATGACTTTCTTACTTAGTCTTTTTTTCTTGTTTTCCAGTGAAAATGTCTACAAATTCTTGAATCAAGATGCATTTTCTTGATGAGCAAAATGACCTAAGAAAATAAGTCTTGTTTTTAGTNGCTGTTCTGTGACCGACATTTATCAAAATATCTTCTTTTGTGTTCTGCGGCAGAGAGAAAGTCACGCAGGTTTGAAATGACAAGAGGGTGAATAAGCGATGACAGAATATTCAGTTGAACAACTCCTTTAAGTAGATTCATCTGTGTCTCGCTAACAACAACAAAAACTACAAAAAAGTGTAGCCTGTCGTAGTTTTTTTTAAATACATTTGAATATTGACATTTTATCATAACAATACCATGTTATTTTTATTAATTTATTATCATGGTTGTCACGTATCATGGAATAACACCCATACGAAACAAAAATATGTGGGAATATAATAGAAAATATCCTACAATATAATAAATAGTTGGAACCAAGGTTATTTTAGTTTACTCAAATTAAAACTTTGAAAACATCCTAAAAATTAGGGAAAACTTAACTAAAGGAAAAATTGAAATGTTGCCTCAAAAATAAATTCAAATAGTTTAAAGCACTAAAATTATAATAATAAACAAAAACAAAATCAATTAATGTTATATAACAACATTAAAAATATACAAATAAATTATAAAATGACAAAAGCATATACAAAAATTGCTAAAACTTTAACTAAAATTAACATAAAAACTAAAGATCTAAAAATAAATGCTAATTTAAAATATTAATAAAACTTAAATCAAAACTACATTAACTCATGTTTAAACGCAGCAATTCCTTACGTATTATTCTATGTAATATTGCAATAAATTAACAATGTTTTATTATATGTATTTTCAAATATATATTAAATCATTTAATGATCTGATAGTTAATATCCTGTAGGAAAGAATGTCTTTGTACAATAATAATAATAATATTAAGATGTTTATTTTTTAAAACAACTCAATTTATATATCTAATATAATATTTATATCTAATATCTGGTTTCAAATGTTTTTATTTATTAAGATGTGTGTTATAGAGGTACTTTTATTGTTTTATATTGTTTATATAATTTATGGCTATGCGATGGCTGGATTAAAAAATATAGATAAAACATAGCTCATGATTTAATTGATCATATATTGATGAAATGGTGACGATTGTCTTAAGATGACGTGTGACATATGAGGTGCTAACATTATCCAAAAAATATATATATATATTTCCATTAGTGGATCAGCTTATTGCATTGTGATGAAGGACTTCAGAAACATCTACTGCATACAAGTATAAAACCATGTGTTGTGTATTTTATCTTTTCTTGTGATTAAAGATTTTATTGTTATTTGTTAAAAAGATAGTTCACCCCAAAATGAAAATTATTTTACTTATTAACCCTCATGTCAAACATGTGTGAGTTTCTTTCTTCTGAAGAACACAAAAGAAGATATTTTGAAGAATGTCGATCATCAAACAACACTGAACCCCATTGAACACCAAGACATTTCTCGAAATATCTTCTTTTGTGTTCCTCTGAAGAAAGAGTCACATACAGATTTACAGCCACATGAGAGAGAACAAATTATGGCAGAATTTATATTTTGGGTGCACTGTCCCTTTAAGTGCTGTGTTTATATTGTATGTTTTGTGGTTGTATTTGTTCCGTCACATCTGTAGGCAGCAGCTAGAATCAGTCGAGGGCTTAGAGGGCAGATCGGGACAGGTAAACCGGATTAAAGTGGTGTGCTTTGCGTGTCCTCATCTACCACTTCAATCTCAACATATTGACAGCATATGATCAAATACACGCTATGATGTCATCTTGTCCTTTCCCAGCTTTATAGATTTTGTGGTGTTGTAGAATTTGACAGTTCAAACTTTGAGGTGGTTCAGTCAGCTTATTTTTCTGCATGGGTTGAGTTTGTCTGTGTAAACAAATACAAATCTCAATCTCATTGTAACTTTAGCGTTAACAGCCATCTCTCTTTCTCTCTCTCTGTCTCGTAGTTGTGGACACTCAAGGTAACCCCTCATCTCCTGCACCCACCCCGGTGGAGTCATTTCCGAAGGCTGCCGTGAGAAGAAGAAAGGATCGTCCACAGGTACTGAATCTAAGCGAGGCGGAGGTAACCGGAGCCCTGCGACCTCGAGCCGGCCGTCTGGACAGTCCCAGTAACCGTTACGCCGGAGACTGGAGCGGCTGCAGGGAGCCGTACCTCCAGCCCAGCTGCCCGGACGACGCCGACTACACTGATGTTCCCAACGAAGATCCTCCGGACGTGGCGCAGGAGGACCTGCCGAAGCTTCCCGGAGACACGGTGCTTGAAGAAGACTCGCCCGAGGTGGGTGAGGGGATGGAGAGAGACGAGAGGATGCAGGTAGAGAAGGAAGACAGTGAAGGGGACGATTGGGTCAGCTTCCAACGGGAGGAATGTCTTCCCATCAGCCCCTGCCATCAGATCCTCCAGGACCTTGAGGAACACAGACCCAAAGAGCACACGTATCAGGCGTTCATGAAGATCCAGGAGATCAGCCCGGTGCTCACCAACAGAGTCAACCTGCGGGACCTGCAGGAGAGCATCGACGCCCTCATCGGCAACCTGGAGAGAGAACTCAACAAGAACAAACTCAACATGCGATACTGACGTCGGGTGACTTTACCGGACCTGTTACCATGGAAACTGTATGGAGATGCTCGTGGACGTGAACAAAGACATTCCTCGGTCTTGACTCTGTGTTTGTTGATCTCGTGATCTTGTTTCTCTTCTTATTAGAAGAACACATTAAACCCTGCAGGCGGCACCCGGGGTCTTTATTTTATTAAAGTGGTGCTGATGACGGTGAGAGGTTTGAACTTCTTACAGAGGTACACCAATGCACTTATGACGCCGCATGGCAGGGGGTTCACTTCAGGTACACACGGGTGTGAAGCCTTACTGTGGGAGAACCACATACTACGGGTACATCCCAGGCCATTAACCTCTTTCCCTACACCAGGGCTATGTGAACTTTATATTCTGTGCCCTAAATCATTAAACCTTGCAGTTTACGCCCTAAAACTCACACCCAACGCTCTACATCCTACATGTTACACCCGGAAACTCACACCCTACGCATTACACCCTGAAACTCACACCCTACATCCTACACATTACACCCTGAAACTCACACCCTACTTCCTACACGTTACACCCTGAAACTCACACCCTACATCCTACACATTACACCCTGAAACTCACACCCTACTTCCTACACGTTACACCCTGAAACTCACACCCTACGTCCTACACGTTACACCCTGAAACTCACACCCTACATCCTACACGTTACACCCTGAAACTCACACCCTACGTCCTACACGTTACACCCTGAAACTCACACCCTACATCCTACACGTTACACCTTGAAACTCACACCCTACATCCTACACTACACATAACGCCCTGAAGCTCACACTCTACGCCCTACATGTTACACCCCAAAACTCAAACCCTTCACCACACATTCTACACATTACACCCTTTAGCTCACAACACATCCTACACATTACACCCTTTAGCTCACACCCTACGGCCTGAAGCTCACACCCTACGCATTACACCCTGAAGCTCACGCCCTACGCATTACACCCTGAAGCTCACGCCCTACACATTACATCCCGAAACTCACAGCCTGCGCCCTGAGGCTCACACCATACATCCTACACATAACACCCTGTAGCACACACCCTATACATCACACACTATGCCCTAAACCCTATACATTACACGCTCTAGCTCACGCCCTACACACTCCCTTCGGGGAGCAACAAATGCTGCTGGTCTGTTCTTGGGGTTATTGATGCAGTCCTGTGCGATTCAAAAAGAATATTTGATCGTCCTCCTAAACAAGCGATAGAGAGCTACACATGACTATATGCTCGTCGTCATTTGTACATGAACTATTTAAGAATAGTTAGGCAGAGTTTTTCTGTTGGGAAACCAGCTGTGTTTGATATGTTAGCGTGGGTCAGGTAGCCGGAATCATGGTGTGATCTTCAGTCCAGGGATATAAACTCATCAGTATTTGACACTCGCATGTATGTATGAATAGAGCTGAAATGTGTTTCTGATGGCGACACTTCAGTGTTGTGAATATTTAAATGTTCCTCAGCTACCTTGTAGTATTTGGCCTGTAGATCAGTCTGAAATAAAGAAATCTATAGATGTATATACAGTATATATATATATGTAATGATATAACAGTGATGTGAGATATTGTGTTGAGAATATTTGAGTGTTATACGGTTGAAAGCTTTATGGTCAAACACAAACAGTGTCATACAGCGAGATGTATTTATGTGTGTAGATAGAGATTATTTTAAATACAGTGAAATGCGGCAGCTGCACACGTTTGTAAATGTACGGTAATGCTTTTGTGAATATAAAGCTGAGATTCTTGACATGATCTGATGTGATTTCTGAGGACAACGGTATCTATTAAATCGGATGAGGAATCATCTAAACGAACTTTATCAGAAATGTTTTGTTGATTTGTTGTTGTTGTGTTACATCACACTCATGGCTCTAAATCCAGTTAGGATTGAAATGATGTGAAATGGTTTCACACTAAATATATGAAACAAGTGTTCTGCTTTAGAAGCCGGTTATGAAATCCCACAGTGTCAAAACTCGATTACAGTCATTATGAAGGGGTTTAAACTCCCCTTACAAAATAAGTATGCTTCAAGTTCATTTTGTTATGAAAAAATCCACTGCTTTATCTAGCAAGTGTACTAATATCAATGTGCTGTAGTGTGTACTATTGTATAGTGTACTATTTCAACTTCAGAATTGGCCTACTTTTAAATGTTTTGTTTGTAATCCAACTACAAGTGACCTTATGAGATATAATGATGGTTTACTAGTATAATGCTTTTTCAATACTAGTTCAATCACAGTTTTAGTTTGAAGTGTATACTTCAAATCTTTAAGGACACTTCAAGGTAGAGTTGAAGTAAATTTCTAGTAAGTGATCAGTTTCACATGTTTTGTTTACTCTAAACTATTCCACCCTAGATGAGTTGTTACTACACACTTAAACACGTTAAGACCATATGTAAAACGATGTGAAAAAACGTATTTGATAGACGACTCCATCAAAAGAGAAACACAACTACAAGTCATTATAGTTTGATTGGTTATCTCCATCAAAATATTGAGTGCAAGTATAAAGCAAATATATTAAGACTTTCTGTCTGTTCAAGTCTATTTCTGAGAAGTTTGTAAGGGTCAGTGTTTTTTTTAACTGGCAGCATGTCTTTTAAATACATTTTAAAAATGTCTCTTTTGAACAATCATAACAAGATACATTTTTGTAGAGACACCATAGTTCCGAGGTTTGGACATTATTCTTAATTTTAGGTCTCATATTTATATTGTATTTGAGTTCCAAATATTTCCTGAATTTTTCATCTTCTGCAGCTCACAGAAATTGCATCTGTCTCGTTTATCCGGTGAGTCCTACGTTTACAGTTTTTGTGTAAGTGATTTAAAGCGTTCAAGCTGTTTATCAGTTTGTGGCAAACTTTTGTCTCAGCTTTCATAAATATGTAGGAGTAGATATAGAAACAATCAAGTCAATTGGTGACTTCCCGTCTGAGTATGGAGCTTTACAATGAATATTGATACAACGGAGCTGAAATTCGCTAATTGCACAAGATGGCGCTGGTGAGGATTCTGAACGCCAAGGTCGGCAGACTAATTTCCGGTCGCATATGACTATGGAAAAAGAAGGATTTTCCGGCAAATATGGGTGTTTTTTAGATAAAAAAGAATGAAATAATATACAAGCGATATGACAGAACCTCTTTACATTGCTGAGCACTTCATTAAGCCAAAACAACTCGAAAGTGTTATACAACCGGAAATTAGTCTGCGGACTCTGGCATCGCGAAAGCTCACCGGCGCCATCTTGTGTAACTAGCGCATTTGCAATTGTTTTTGAAAAAATGAAATGATGAGAAACGTTTATGTTTGAGTATCAATCTTTTCAAATCTGAGCACAGTTCTCAGTGTATCTCCGTGTCTTTGGCATGTCTTGAACACTACAAGAAATAAAAATCCCAAAGGAAATCTTTTTAATATCGTAGTTGTTTCTTCTAGACATCAATGAGATTAAATGATGAGCTAATCAAAACGTTTGCTCGTCTCATCTGCTTCTCAGATATTTCTCATGAGAAAAGAGCCACAAGTCTCTGTCATTGGAGTTTCTCAGAGTAATTTGAAACTTGCTTAAAGTCCCCGTGAAACCGGAAGTTGAGATCGTTTTTACTTTTTACTGACACATTTCCTAGTGAAAAGGAATTTCAAAGGAGAAAATGAGTGGGCGTGGCTTGCGTTTTTCACTGCGAATTGATTGAATGTGTAAAAACAGCTGTTGCATTGATTTTGAAATGAAACTGGCAGTAGACTGACAGTTGAAGGGGAGGAGTTAACGGATGCCCCGCCCAAGCCGTCTAACATACGTCATTTAAGATGGATAGTCATTACAGGGCGGAAGTGCATTTTCAGATTTTAATTGAAGATTATGAGGGTACATGAATTTTAAAAAGAAAATGACCCACATTGATAAGCTATTTACTACAAACGCTGCAATATTTCATGAAAAAATAAGAATTGTCATTTTTAATTTCAGTGGGACTTTAAAGAGAGACTTTAATGAAACATAACAGAGAACTCCTTTAAATCTCCTGAGCCATGAAAGAGAAACCACTGAGCAATAAAAAATGTTCGTCAGGATGGTGTGTGAATTTCATTCTGTGTTATTTCTCCAGCGGCTCCAGACACCTGCGCTCCAGCCGTGATAAACATCCACACAGACGGTCAGCGTTTGGCTGCGGTTCAGACGTGTGATTGGTCTGCTCATGTCTCACAGATGCTTTGATGTAGAGAGAACTCTCCGATTGGACGTCTGGAAGAGATGAACTTTAAAGAGATAGTTCACCCAAAAGTCGTCATTTACTCACCCTCAGGTTGTTTCAAACCTGTATAAATGTCATTGTTCTGTTAAACACAAAGAAAGATATTTGTAAGAATGTTAGCAATTTTCAGCTCTGTGACATCATCCACTACCATAGTAGGACATTTATGTTTATATTTTGTTGTTCTGTTGAACACAAAGGGAGATATTTTGAAGAATTTAGGAACACCAACAGTTCTGGGGCACCTTTGACTACCATTTCATTTTCCTACCATGGCAGTCAATGATGTCACAGAACTGAAAATGACTAACATTCTTCCAAATATCTTTCTCTGTGTTCATCAGAACAAAGTCATTTGTACAGGTATGAAATGACATGAGCGTGAGCGAATGATTTTTGGGTGAACTGTCACTTAAAAAAATTAAGCACAGAGGTCATCGCACTTAACATGATCCTGTATTTGGTGTTTTAAACATTAAATGTGTCAGATGATTTCTGCTGTTTGTTTCATGTTGTAGTGATACTGTAAGTCTGCTGGAGTCTCAGCGCTGCAGACGGAGATCAAAAGAAGCTTTATCAGTGTTGAGATGCTGCCAAGTCTGAGTCAAAACTGTCTTTGTGTTCGCAGCAGGAAGAGATTAGCGCGAGAAAAGTTTGAGATAGACGTCTGGTGCAGTAATGCAGAACAGAGGACGGGATTGTTATGGTTGTACTGTGACGTGCTAACGGCTGAATATTTGAGATGTTTTCGATTGACAAATATAACAAAACATCAGATGAAGAAAAATAAAAGAGAGAAACACTTCGATCCTTAAGGAGTTTTTGAGAAAACCCATAATAAAATCCTCTCTTTAATCTCTTAATATCGCTCAGATAGTTTCCATGAGATAAACAGTCAGAAATCTCATAAATGAGTTTGACAAGAGATGTCAACGATGTGTCAAACTGAGCTCAGATTCGTCTCGTCTGCAATCAAACGTCGATATTATTGAAGATCTCAATATCAACTCAATCATTTCTCATCAAATCCAGATTATTTTCCATCGACAATCTACATTCATTTACACCTTCATACTCTCATTTGTTTTCTAAACAATTTAAAGAGAAACATCTGAGACTAAGTTGAGATCCTTTGAGCTTTGAAAGAGAAACATCTGAGCAATGACATTCTGTGTGCGTTTGTTAATCAATGAAAGTCGAGCTGAACTTGATCAATATTGTACATTAGCGTGTGTGTGAATGTATGAAACCATAACAGCCTTCATGGATTATCTTGACAGACTCTTGAATATTTGATAAAGGTGCTCATGGGAAATGAAAATAAACTCGCACGAGTAACTGGAGACCAGAGAACGAAAACATCAATATAAGATTCAAGGTCACTGCATGTACAGCGGCCCGTTTAATGTCTCACAGATATAAAATATGATTACAAATAATCTATACAACTTGACAGACTTTTATATAAAAAGCAAATAGTTTCATATTAAAATAAAATAAATGATTCTTTTTAATACTTGTGTAGAATTAAGTTGAGCTGCTCATCAGAAACCGATGTGTCACATTGACCTTCACCACACTCAACTAATGTAGAATATTATTGATGATGTATTGTTTTAAACACAATGCTGGATGTTCTTCAGATGATGTGTGTGATTGGTTTACAGATCTGCTGTCAGAAGATAGGTGTCCTTGAGAATCATCTTCTCTAGATTCAGATACTCTTCGTATTCCCTCTGAGCTTCTGCGTTCGCCTCTTCTTCATGTTTCTGATGACTTACCGACTCCTGACAACAACACATCATGTGAGTAATGAAACAACAATAAACACCAATAGATCTCTTCATATTTTTGACTCAGTACTTTAAAAATATGACATTCGTGTATTAAAGGGAAACTTCGCTGAAAAATGAAAATTCATGGCAGAAATGTCATTTTTAAGTGGTTTTGGTAATACAAACGAGATACAGAATCACAATGAGTCTGTGTGTTTTTACAGCGATTATATTATTGCTGAATAATAATGCAAAATGTTCAATAAATAATGATGACTATGATTACTGATGCACACCATTAGCAGAGACAAAATCAGCGATATTTTCAAAACGTGTTGATATTGTTCTAAAGCAATATGAAAGCCTCCGGCAGCATGTAGTCGAGGTCTCGGGAAGGAGTTTAAGTGAGAAAGACAAACATCTGAGAGTCAAGCAGCATACGTTCATATTAAGTAAATCTATTCATCGTGTCTGAACATATCTGAACACATTCCAGCTCAGCTTGAGCTCATAACAGGTGTTTCTCATCACAGCTCAGACCACATAATAATACACCGAACAGAAATGTTCTGACTGAGTGTTTTTGCTTTAAACTGGAAAATGAACATCTGTATTAATGGGGTAAAAAATCAACTCAATTCAAAGAGATAACAAGATCACTTTTCTAACCCCATTGGCAGATATTTTTCTTGTTTTAGGCAAAAACTCATTTTGAAACAAGACACGTATAAGTAAGAGATAATCCACAGATAGCAGTGAGTTCAGAGTTCAGTTCAGAATCATTTGAATTTGATCAATTCCCATCGATTCCACAGTTGAAGTAAAACATTTAGATATCAACGTGTAGGGTCATTTAGCCTGCTTATTGCCAACAATATATGAAGAGTTTAGTTCCAAAATGAGAAAAATCATGTTTTTTTATTGTGCATTCCAATTAATATCAATCAAACTGCAGTTGGTTTGTTTGGATTTAGGCCATCAAAACTCAAACATGATAACATGATAATAAAACATGATTTTTGAAATGTTTTAAAAACAGAGTTATCTCATTTTGGAACCAAACTCTTCATATATACTTATGAGCACCGTTATACTGTATATCCACGTAGAACCATGATTTTTCTGATTTATTACAATTTGTATTACCATAGCTGAACTACATCATGGTTCAACTGTAACTATAACCAAACTATGGTTAATTTGTGATTCCTGTGCTTTTTAATGCAAATACTTTAGTTAAACTATGCTTACTATAATAAAAATATTGTTCATTTTCATAAGGGCTTTTATTGAGATATCAGCAGATATCAACAAGATACAAAGTACATGCAACGTGTGTACTTCTCTGAAAATATGCACACAGGAATTGATAAGAGGAATTCAAATTCTAATCTCAAGTATCCGTTTCCTAGCCTTTCGATTCCAATTCCAAACTGGAACTGATTTTCGATTCCCAACCCGTTTTAATGCATGACGTGGAGGCCAAGAACCACCCGCCATGAAGTGCATTAAAATCCATTAACGCACGGCGAGCTGTGGATTATCCCGCTTATGCCATGGTCATTTGCCAAGTTAAATCTTTTAATGATGTTTACAGTGTCATTTTAGATCAAACAGGTGAAAATGACGGTTATTTTGTCAGTTAATTAAAAATGTAATCAAACTGACTGGAGCTACCCGTGCGTTAAAGGGTTTTAATGCACACCTTCCAGCCAATCAGAATCCAGTATTCAAACAGACCGTGGTATAATATATCATAAGTCATTTTAATTTAAAACGGAAAAGGCCAAAGATATTTCTATTTAAGTTCATGTTTTTGCATCGTAGTATTGTTTCTTAAAGATATAGCTCACCTTTTCTGGAGTAAAAACACACAAACTCTCGGAACGTCTTTAAGAAAAAGTGGAATATGTGATTTCATTCCTTTGAGCTGCTTGAGCCATTGAAATGTTTTCTGTCTCACCGCTTTCTTCCTCTGTTCTTCAGTGTCCGTCTCTTTCTTTGCGTTGTCGTGTCTCGTTTGACGTTTCTCAAAGTAGTTCAGTCTCTCCTCTTCTCTCTCAAAGTATTTCTTCACAATCTGCATCTGCAGGAGACAAACAGCACTGCATATCGCACTTTTGTCCTGAACCCTACTGAGTGTCCTGCGCAGACCATATTCCAAACACAAGAGCTACGAATGTGTTTTCGTGACATCTCACCTCATTGGCCGAAGGTCTGCGGAGCGTCCAGGGAATCTGAAGGATGTGCAGCGTGCCGAGGCGGTCGGATACGGCCAGAAGATGCTGCTTCACTGCACGACAGTAACACAACACTAATGAAACCAATCATGAAATATCTTGAGGATGATATCAGTTGTTGACGAGGATGTGTTTATGGCGTACAGGAGATGCTCTTGGCTTTAACGCTGGTGATGGAGGCTGTGCTGATGTTCTGTGTCAGTGACGGCTCGTGACTTTTCTCCAGCAGGTCCCACACCTCCACACTTCCGTCCTCTTTCCCAATGAAGAAGACGGCCGGCCGAGACGGAGACCAGTGACCGACAGTATACATGATCTGAGAGCAGCGCGACTGGAGGATTGATCCGTTCTGAAACAGAATGGACCACAAAACACATTTGTTTTCGTGTCATTTGTATAATCACAGCTTCACTACAGAATACCATGGGAAACTATGGTTGCTTTTTGATATTTACAGTGATGTTAAGGTCAACACACCGTCCAGATGGAGAAGTGAGTAAACATTTCCACAGGTTATTCCAACACTGAGGATTATTTACAGCAGTGTGTAGTATTTAACATCAACTTAACATCTGATTCTCAGAGACATGAAGAAACTCAACTGTGCCGGAGATTGTACAACGGTTAAAGGGTGTCACATGGTAAAACGCAAAGATAAGGGCCCAAGATGCTCGTAACCGTGAAACAAATCTATGTAAATAACAATTTGATAAGACATTGTTCAATGAATTATTATACGTATAGTGTAACTGTAGAATATCCTTTTTTATTCAATTCTCACCCTTCTTGTTCTGGATGGTTTTTCAATGTTTTTAAGTAGCTTTGGATAGCATCTGCTAAATGAAAGAACGTAAACGTTTCTAGGGTGTTCTGCGTGGCTGAAGTAAAAAAAGCTAGTGATGAAATGTATAATCTAAACAAAGTGAATGGTTTAAGATTGAATGAGGAATACACGGAGCTGATTTGATAGATGTCAGATGTTCGTGTCCTCACCGTGAGCCCTTCTTTAAAGACGGCAAACCTCCAGCTGCCCACCGTCAGGATGATGTCTTTGAAAAACGGCGAGCGGCTGACGGTGTTTATCAGAGTATCATACAAGATAAAGCGACGAGTGGGTCTGGGACCTGACAGAAAACACACAGGGAAACAACACCAATGTGTCTTTGTTATTCTTGATTTAGCTCACTATTGACTTCATACTGGGACCCCGGGAGCAGCCGGAGTTCAGGTTCTCCCCTCAACCTTTAGGAATTTCTTGAAGATTCTTGAAGTGTCTTACTGAACAGCCGTCCTGATTCCTTGTCCTTCTCCATCTTCCAGTCAGTGTAAACTAGTTCACCATCCTGAACGAAAGCAGACATCACAGAATGGGATGAACAATGACAAGCAAAGCAGACAGACGTGCGGCGTTCATTTGGTTTTGTCGGCGTGTCAGTTTTAGGATGTGTTCTCTCACCTCTGTCCCCACATACAGTTTAGTGCTGATGTGTTCTAATGGGTTCTGTTGTTTGGCTGAAGGAACAGAACCTTCTTCACCTTCACCTGTGCTGTGTGCAGGTCTCTCTCCTACACATGAGTTAACACAATGAATGCTTGACGGGGGTCTGATGGAGTTGGCTTTGATGGTTGGCTGGAAACTTTTTAATGAATGTCTATTTTACACCAACAGTATTGTGACGGAGAGAGTGTGAATTCCACTGACAGAGAAGAGACACTACTGCTATCAAACTCTTCCTCATTCCTATCATTCATATAGAATAGAACAGAACAAACAGAATATAGATTAGGACAGAATAAGATGATCTCACCTGTAGAATAGTCTACTGTATTATCCGTCAGACTGAACTTAAGAGGACTGTATTCACCACTAGAGCCGATCTTAAATAATGACACCTGTAGCAGAGGACAATCATACTGTAACTGTGTGTGTGTGTGTGTGTGTGTGTGTGTGTGTGTGTGTGTGTGTGTGTGTGTGTGTGTGCGTGCTGTGCGTGCGTGTGTGTGTGCGTGTGTGTGTGTGACACATACGCGGATGAAAGGTTTCCAGGTCAGGTTGAGATGTTTGAAGGTGTCTGGGACGCCGTGAGGGTTTTCCAAAGGCTTCTCTGATTTCTTCTTCATATCAGTGAGAGACTGTGACACGACACGAGGAGCCCGTACATCCCAGAATAACACACAGCTGAAACACACACACGTGTGACAGACAGATAGACACACACACACACACATACTTGCATATGTGGTTTACGAGGACTCTCCATAGACGTAATGATTTTTATACCGAACAAACTGTATATTCTATTCCCTAACCCTAACCCTAATATCACATAAAACCTTTGTCTTTTTTTCTTTAAAAAAAATGATCCTTTAGTATGTTTTTTAAGCATTTTAGTTTACGAGGACACAGGAAGTGTCCCCGTAAACCATGTTTACGTTGTTATACACATGTCATTACACAGATTTGTGTCCTCATAAACCATGTATACAAGCACACACAGTGAGACAGACAGACAGATACACACACACACACATACACACGCGCACACACACAGTGAGACAGACAGATAGACACACAGACACATGCACGCACACACACACAGTACAGATGGGCAGACAGACAGATGTGTGTGTGTGTGTGTGTGTGTGTGCGTGCGTGCGTGCGTGCGTGCGTGCGTGCGTGTGTGTGTGTGTGTGTGTGTGTGTGTGTGTGTGTGTGTGTGTGTGTGTGTGTTTAGAGCACCTGTCAGGAGCACAGGTCACGATCTGAACACACATGTGACTGGAGTTCTCCACTGGAATCCCGTATCTGGACACCTGACCGACACATGGACACATCACTCCTGATTATTCGCGTATGATTGACATCATGACTGGAGTTCAGCGTGTGATCTGTGACTTAAGGGTTTCATGTACCTCAAAGGTTTCGGGCAGCCACTGGACATCTGTGATGGGTGATTTGTGTCCGTTCTCTATTGCAGACACAGCACAGTACCGAACCACTGGAGCATCATTCTTCTTATTCTACACACACATTCAAAAATGATTGATTCTATATATCAAATCATGTTTGAATAAGATTCATGCAACAAGATCAGAAATTCAGGTCATAGAATTAGTCATTAAAAAACGTTCTATTTTGCAAAATGTTACATGCTCTCTCAGTGGTGACTTTTAATCAAATAAATCAATGTAAATGTTCAAATATAAGACATTATCTTTTTTTTATGACATGTGACTAATGTGTGTGTGTGACTCACTGGTGCGTGAGAGATGTTTTTGCCATCACTGCGTGTGTCCTGCAGTTTATCCACATGTGCCGAGACATCCCATAATGCTATCTGTAACCACAAAAAAGGAAATCAGAGAAGATGGTGCTTAAATGAATTCTTCTGTAGATAAAAGTGTGATTTAAGCGTCTAGCTCTATGTAGAAAGACGTGGAGCACCTGTCCATTAAAGCAGCCGCCGGCGATGATGTTTGGGTCAGACGGACAGAACTGAAAACTCAGAACATCATCTGGACATTCCAACTGTAACTACACAGAAAGACAAGCCAAAGACGGATCAGACGGGTTTGTCGCGGGACATGTTTCTGTTTCTAGTTCAAGCTGCACGCAAAGCTTTTCTGACCAAACACAACGAGTGACGATGACTAAGAAGCATGAGGAAGATTACCTGTGGATTTATGGGGTCAGATAAGTTCCAGAAGAGGATGTAAGACGGGTTTAACAAGAGTTTAGTGGAGTTATCGATCCGTTCCTCGAGAGTAAATCTCTCTGTCATGGCTACAGCGATCACACCTGTCACAAAACACACATCTGTAGTGCACATTTGACTTCTTTATTAGAGTCGCAGATATTTCTCTTGAGATGAAGAGTCAGAAATCTCACAAATGTGTCATTAGAGTTTGAGGAGAGATGTGTCGAACTGAGCTCAGATTCGTCTCGTCTGCCATCAAAAGTCGATCTTATTGAAGATCTCGATATCAACATTTCTCATCACATTGACTCAAATCCAGATGATTTTACACCTCCAGACCCTTCATTTGCTTCAACATTTACACTCTCATTTCATTCTCTTTTCATTTTTTCTATAACCAATTTTAGAGACGTCTGAGATGATGCTCGAAACAAAACGGAGAGGATAATACGTGTGTTGTGTTGTGTTTCTGACCGCTGATGCTGGGATGCCACTGGATGTGACTGATGGTTTTCTCTTTGCTCAAGTTCAGGTCTGTGAATGACTGATATTCTTTCAGCTGGCTCTTTGTTTTTCCCGTCGGTGCGCTGTCATCCTCGCTGAGAGCCGTCCAGTCGTCTGAGAACACGTTCATGATGCAGTTCTGCTGCAGGGCCACGTCAATCCTTCACACACACACACATGATGTGAGACGCAACCAGTTCCACGGTGAGTGTGCAGATCTGAATATTCTGTTATTATTTCAGCTCAGATGTTTAAACATAGAACTGCATTAACGTGACGGATGCGTGTCACCTGATCAGCACAGATGTGATGAAGTTCTTCATGTTTTCTGACTGCAGCTGATGCTTTTTCTCCTCGGGACTGAACTCTCTGGGTTCATACTGAGTCCATGTGTTCTTCGGGTATCTCCTGTGATCAAAACGGGGGTCAGGAGTGAAATATTAGGTTTGTTTTCAGAATGTCTGACAGTGATGTTTCATGTGTTTGTTGTACCACAGTGTCTGTGTTGAGGAGTCTGTGGTGTGGTGGACGGTCTGAGCGGCCGTGTGTCTCTCCAGCTCTGTGATGTTAAACCTCTTGTCCTGGTAAGACAGACACTCCACGAATCCGTCCTGAGCGCTGCGGTCAGAGAAACGCACCGGAGAACAGAAGTCTCGCCGCGGACGAGAGAACTTATACATGAGCTGAAAACACACACACAGACTGCTAAAATTACCTCATAATAGGACAAAAACTCCATAATATAAAACAAGACATCACCAATGAGAGCACAAAATCAAACTGCCTTTTAAAGTGAGGAGGTCTGTGATTGGTCAACATAAACATAACCCTTACAAAAAAACAAGGATAACAAACAAGTATACTTCAAATTAATTGTGTGAGTATACTTGAGTTCAAGTATATTTTTAAGCATTCTTTATGTACTAAGTGTACGAATATCAATGTACTACTAATATTCTTGTAAGTGTATTATTTCAGTACTGCTAAATTGGCACACTTTTTACTTTATAAAAATGTACTTTTATTGTAATGCATACAACAAGTAAACTTATAAGTATACTGACAGTTAGTACGGTAACGCTTTAGATTACGGCCCGCAATGTAGCGCATAATTCAACAGGATTTACAGCGTAACTAATTGTAACAATAATGTACCAGTACATATCTGTAGGTAAAGGGGAACAATATGCAAAGTTTGGGGAATAAAGAAGTCAGGAAATTCAAAAAGATATTTATACTGTAAGCATTTTTTAACTAAAGGGTAACTATTTTAATATAATGTGGTATGCATGACCTGCAGTATGCTATACAACAATCTTAGCGTGAACATACATTACATTTTTGTAATCACAATGTGCCCATAAATAAGCTACTGTGGATATTAATCAAGTACGGGGTTCTTATTTTATTATAATGGCAAACATGAAATAAAGGGAAATGATGTGTTCAGTTTTTGCGCAAGCAAAACAGCACGAATGAAGCACACAGACTGTAACTATAAATTTGACAGAGTTTTGACTTCAGGAATAATTTTAGAAGCCGTTTACACGAGAAAAATATGCGTTTTGGCTGTCCGCTGTGCGTTTACATGGAAACTGCGTTTTAGGGGACTGAAAACGCAAACTTTTGAAAACGGGTCTCAAAGTGGAACTTTTTGAAAACGCCGCCGTTTTCGTTTCCATGTAAACTGCAAGACGGAACTTTCTGAAAACGATGACGTCACGCGCATGCGTATTACGCGCTCAGTCGTGCGAGTATAGGCGAAACAATATGGCGGCTTCCCGTACTGTGAGCTCTCGCTGCTGGACTATGTATTAACGTTTCTCCAGCAAAATGTGGATTTAGTGCACCAGTAAGACCAGCGGAGACACACTATTTACATTCGCCAGACTTTAAACACACATATACGACGACCAACGGTATTAAAAAGCACTTTTGGCTTATAACTGTGCATGTGTATGTGTCAAGGTACGACCTGTTTCTTCACACAACATCGCCATCCACTGGCCTGGAGTGAATACTACAGCGGGTTTATCCGTTTACCTGGATCCGTGTGAATGCGGACCGTTTGTCATGTGTACGTGAAACTTTTCACAAACGCAAAGGAAAAACTTTTCCGTTTTTCATCGTGTAAACGTGGCCTGAATGTCATTGATTTGAGGATTTCTGGTCACAAATAATTTATTTTAATTAATTTATTTGGATGAGTTTTATTGTGTAAAATGTGCAAAATCAATGTTGAACTTTTGAGACCGTAATCAAATAGTTCAAGTGCGGTTTGATTTGGATATTTATATGGCATGCAGTTCCCTCATAAAACTTTCCTTACCCCTTTATCCCCAAACTTTGCATATTGTTCCCCTTTACCTACAGATATGTACTGGTACATTATTGTTACAATTAGTTACGCCGTAAATCCTGTTGAATTATGCGCTACATTGCGGCCGTAAAGCGTTACCTTAAATACTTGTAGCACATTTTTAGTAAAGTACACTTTGAAGTATACTCTACT
The DNA here is from genome assembly GCF_024868665.1 of Triplophysa rosa. Classification (NCBI taxonomy): domain Eukaryota; kingdom Metazoa; phylum Chordata; class Actinopteri; order Cypriniformes; family Nemacheilidae; genus Triplophysa; species Triplophysa rosa. The sequence goes on from NC_079910.1 coordinate 1,318,214, forward strand.
GGTGCAGTATTTTTATATTGCAAGTGCACTATTTTGCACTTTAAGTATGGTAAGTATTCTTCTTCTTCTTCTTAAAATAACACTCTAAGTGTACTTTCTTTTTGTTTGTTTGTTTGTTTGTTTATTGAAAAGAAGTACACTAATAGTACACTTGAACGTCCCATGATGCATCTGTCTCACTCTGGGTCTGGTGTGCGTGACCGTCTCTTCCTCGATCTCCTGCTCACTTCCCAGAGAGATCCACGGATGATGCTCTGGTGTTTTTGGTACGATCACATCCTCTTCATCATCATCATCATCTATCAGCTCTTCTTCATCACCCTGGACTGGAGGCTACAAACACACAATAAAGCACTGTTTGATTGTATAAAAAGGGCATTTTTATTCTCCCAGTAGAGAAACGCGTTCAGTGGGGGGTGTGCGCTTGTGTCGGATGTCTTCACACCTTCAGTATGTTTTCCTTGGCTTCTACCGTGAGCACCAGATAGAAACTCTGACCGAATGTGAAGTCTCTGTCGAACACCAGCAAGAGTTCATCTTCAGGATATTCCTGCAGAAAACAGCATTGATTTCACATCACACACTCCAGATTCATCGTTCTGAACAGAGACACGGATGGGATTCACACCAGAACTCTTTGTTTAACAGGACTGAAGTCAGACACGGCCGCTCTGGTCTTCATGTCTTGGACGATGTCTTCCTTTTTTATCAGTTTATAAGGATTTTCCCCGGTTACGTCTTCATCCGCCCGGCAACCGAACAGCTCCTGTGTGATGGAGGTCAACACCAATGGGAAGATATAGTCGGGGCGGCCTGTTGGATACAGTTTGTGTTACATCAGTTCTATCTGAAGTCCAGACAACTTCACTTTTAATCAAAGTATACACTTTATCCATATGTGTTCCCTGAGAAGTGAACCTGAACGCCTCACTCTGCAAGGAATGCTTTTCAGAAAGAAAACACACAAAACACAGGAGAAAGGAGATCTGCGTGCAGTGTCTAGACATGTTTCTCAGTATCTATATTCCGATCGTGACTCTTGGATGAAAGGAACAGACTGAATGAATTCATGATGAAGATGACGCAGATGATGCAGACATTTGAGAGCAGCTTCAATCTGATCCTGGATCAGCAGGTGGAAAAACAAACAGTCACGTGAGAAATAACCGGCTGAACTTTAATAGATTGAGTTTAGATCTGCAACATGACGTTGACACATGACTAACATTATACGGTGTGGTGTAGAACTGAACCGCTGATATATGTTGATGTAGATCAGAGGATCTACAGTATAAAACACTCACTGTGTGATTCTGCTGCACCGGCTTCTGGAGAGGGGAAATTATCCTCATTCTTTTTACCTGCTACAGAAACATAAGACATTACAAGACGATACTAAACACATCGGTTCTTAATAAATGTGAATGAACAGTGTTTTAAGCACATACATAATAGTAAAGTGATTTCTACATGTTTTTGTCAGATCATTTTACCTTTTCCTTTCTTTTTAGTGGCCTCAGGGCTCAGTGAAGTCTTTGTGCTCATATCCGCTGATGAGAAGAGAAAATAACAGAGATTTAACACATTCATATCATAGCAGTAAGACAAACTATCATGTACTGTATGTGTGAACCTATTTGTATGAAGTATATGTGATCAACAGTTGACAAGAGTGCGACACCTGCTGGTGAAAACTAACATGACAAGCTGACGTTTGCTTTGAGCAGTGATTAAAAGACGTTTAAACCTTGAATTTGAGGAACAAAATTCAAAAACATTTAATGTAATCTTAATGTGTACTTTATATTTATTTTTTTAACGTTTAATTGGTTATGATGAATTCATTTTATTAAGCAAAGTTCTAATAGGCCTATAGGTATTACTGCAGTAGTATAGACTGTTTCAAAGTGACCACATAAACAAACGTTACTGCGCATGCACACTTTTGTGACCCCCCAACTGAGCTTCTGGTACATATTCACAAACAATAGAGTGCCTGTAGATTATTTCTGATAAAAAGCTCCGAGAAGATCCGTTACTTGGCTAAACTTGTCTCGTCAATATTTTGAATTTAGACTGCGATACCAATCTCAACCGCTAGATGTCAGTGTACCATACGGTTTCTTTAAATGCGATCAAACCCATTCAACAAATTGTTACTTTAATCAGATGAACATACAACAAATTTCAACTAATCGTTTATTTAATACAATTATTATACAGTAAAATAATAATACAAATAAATATGAAAATAAATTAAATAAATTATAAATAGTTGTATTATTAGACACTAGCCAATCACAAACCGGAAGTCAACTGGGGGTCAAGCGCGCGCGATCGATGAAACGGTCTAAACTTAAAGTGTATAAGTCTATACTACTTTGGCCCACATTGCTTTATTTTTAGTTTATAATGGTGTGCTTTTACGTATAATTTTAGTACGTATACTTTTTATTTGCAATGAACCAGTAAATATAGTTTAAACATGGTATTTCTACTATAGTTAAACTATGGTTATACAAATAGTTATCAGTCTGCCAGACAGAACATGCTTACTACACTTTTACTATGATAAACCATGGTTCATTCTTGCGTATAGCGGTATATATGGTACTGGTATGTACGTATTTTCTGTTAACTAAAATATCCATATGAAAGTTTCGTATAATTCTTTATAAACTCACCGTTCAGCAAAAGTTCCCTGTCGTTATTTTACACGCGTGTAGGTCTCCAAAGCAATAACAGACTGTTACTACGGGTTACAGCCACAGCGGACGACGCTTATTTGATTGACACGCCGCTCACCCAATCCGCGCGTTATGTCGCTGTAGCCCCGCCCCTCCATTGGTCTGTTCGGCGTCACGACGGAGCTCGTGTGATTTACAGTCAGTTTGTAAATGAAGTTTGTTTTGTATTACTGCGGTATTACTCGCAGCACTTCTAAAGGTGAATGAATGAAATTCACATCATTGCCTGCTGGTGAGTTTATTTAATTGTTATTGTTTTATATCGTTAAGACTCTTAAAAAGTAAACATCCGGTAAATTCATCTGTATTTAATCAATATATGAATATTTAATGATGGAAAATGTATTGGTTTTCATGGCAACTGTAATGGTCTCAGTGGGTTTCTGCTGGTGATGTGGTGGGACCCAATAGAGCACCATTACTCAAAAACACACATATTTTGTAACGTACTGGTTATAATGGCAAAAGCTTTCATGTGTTATGGAAACCATTAGTGAACATTCAATCATAACACTTTTGATTAAATCACATCAGATCACTTTTAAATCACAGTTTATTTGATTGAAATCATAGTTCACAAGGTGTTGATGGTGGATTATGAGGCACAGGTATGATGGTGTCACATGTTTATCACATGACATCGAGGAATGAAGATGTGTTAGTGTCTCTAAAGCTTACGCTACTTTGCATTTAATCCAACAACTTCTGAAAAAGGTAAGAACAACATTACAGCACATCTCTTATGTCTACAGTATATTAAACATTTCTACTGAATAGAGACAAATAACAGTAGGAAAGTGTTGAACATTTATATTCATATCAGAAAGTAAAATCATTATATTAATATAAACCATATGTAAACTGGAGTTTTCTACACTAGTATTAACGTTTAGCATGACATTTAAAATGCACGATCTGAATTAAAGGAATGTGTTTAATAATAATCAAATCTGTGAGCTTTGTTGTAGTAATAATATCACAGTCTGCATAATCTGGGGTGATTTGTGTTTGTTTACAGCACATTGTGTGTCTGTTAAACTATATCAAGGGTTTGTTTTTAAAATCCCTTCAAACGTGTTACAGGAGAAATGATGCCGGCTTTAGCAAAATTCACTAATAAGTTTGTGAATAAGTTGCTGTGACCCGCACTGAAATATTACGCTGTTTTATTGAGAGCATACAAACATTGCATTTGATTTATCACGTTTGAAGACAGAATGGTGTCAATGTTTCTTTTTTCAGATATGGATGACTGCAGTGAGACCTATTTATGTGTCAATGACTCTAACATGAGCAGCGACACAAACCCTCGGCCGGAGCATGAAGAGCTGGAGAAGTTCAGGAGAAAACTCAAATATTTCTTCATGAACCCACGTGACAAATACAAAGCTCGTAGGAAAAAGCCCTGGAAACTGATGCTGCAAATCATTAAAATCGCTGTTGTCACTGCGCAGGTGCAAGACATTTCACTGAGCGTTATTGAACAAAAACTGTTTCAAGTTTAAACTTAAAGGGATACTCCACCCAAAAGTGAAAATTCTGTCATCATTTACTCGTATAAATCTGTATACATGTCTTTGTTCTCATGACCCTATATGAAAATGTTAGGAATAAAATTGTATAAAATAGCGACAACGGTAGTCAAAAGTGCCCCAGAACTGTTTGCTGTCCTACATTCTTCCAAATATCTTCTTTTGTGTTTAACGAAACAAAAAAATGATACAATAAGTGTTCCTGCTATGGTAGTCAGTGATGTCCCGGGAATGTCAGTTGCTAACATTCTTCCAAATATCTTTCTTTGTGTTCATGAGAACAAAGAAATATACGAGTCAATGATGGCAAAATGTTCGTTTTTGGGTGGAGTATCACTTAAACAAAAAGGAGTTATTAAAAAGGTTCAATGTTGGTTTGACAAAGCTTTCATTTAAATATGGAAAGATGTTGAACTTTGACCTTGAGATGTTGCTAAGCGTGGTTAGCACTGTAGGGTGTAATGTAAATATATGTTTGCATTCGTGTGTGTGTGTGTGTGTGTGTAGCTGGTGTGGTTTGGTCTGAGTAATCAGATGGTGGTTCAGTTTAAGGAGGAGAATCTGATGACGTTCAGACATCTGTTCCTCATGAACTTCACAGACGCCAGCAGCGACTCTTACGCCGTTTACACACAGCGTGACGTCTACACACACATCTCATACGCCGTCCAGCAGGTGATTTATGGTTGGCAAAATGGCTTCTTCTGTTTAGTCTTGAATAATCTTTGACTTCTGATATAAATAAGAGTGACCAGTGGCAAACTGAACAGAAAGAAAATCAGATGCATAGAAAATTATATATTTCTTGCAGTTTCTCATGTTGCCAAATACAACGGTTGGGAATCATGAATATCAGAGAGAAGGAGACGTTTACACGCCTCTCACCGTCTGCCAACAGTTTTACAGTAACGGGAGCATCACCGCTCGAGTGGATGAAGGTGCAGAAGTCACGTGACACAAACACATCATATATATTATCATCATAAACGTTTCAAAGTGAGATCGTCACATTAGACTCGTGTGGGTCCGGTCTGATCTTCTGGTGGTTTCTTTCAGAATGTTTCAAGATTTACCCGATGGTTTCCTCTTCACCCCTCCCATCACATCCACTGAATCTAACACTCAACTTTGAAAGGTATCATCTTTATAACGCACAGAACGGTGAATGTGAATCCAAGAGTGATGTGAAGTGTTGTTGTTATTTCAGACTGTTGTCGGTGATCGTGAAGTTCACTCTCAAGGCCATAAACCTGCAGACGGTTCAGCATCATGAGCTTCCAGACTGTTATGTGTTCAACATCATGGTACGTGTCACACGACCCTTCCGTCATCTGTCCGTGTCCGTCTTCCTTCAACATTTATAAAAAAGGGAGATTTTCCCGGTGTGTGCTGGTTTTTCCGCACATGATCCTGAGCTCATGATGAGTCTGAGATGTGAATCCTCTCGTGTCAGATGAATCAGATGTGTGTGCTGTGATGTTTTAACAGATCGGTTTTGACAACAGGCCTCAAAGCGGCAGAATCAAGATTGATCTGGACAATGATGTGGACATCAGTAAATGCAGAGACTGGACTCTGACAGGAGCATGTGAGCTCAGATTTACGCTTCAAACACAAAAGAAGATATTTTGAAGAACGTCGATAACCAAACAACATTGAACCTTATTATATTCACACTTTCAGAATGTTTTACGCTTTCCATCTCATGTCAGTGACCTCGTGTTTTTGTCTTCATAGCAGCGAGTGATATGTATATGATGGTTGTGTTTGATGTGGTGGTCATTATAACTCTCGCGGTGTCACTGGTTCTCTGAACACGCTCAGTGAAAGCCGGAGTCCTCCTACAGTTTGTGAGTTTCTGTCCCTCATGAAAAAAACTGTAAAATAAGGTATTACTGTAGTAAACTGTAGTATATTATAGTCAGCATTAATTTTTGTTCATGTATACTACAGTTTATAGTGTTTTTTTGTTTTTTTAAATAGAGTTCTGTTTGTTGTTTTCATGTTTCTTTTTTGTTTTATTTTTAGCTGGTTTGTTATGTGTGTTTGTCCTTTTATTTCATTCATTTTTATATGGTTTTATATGTTTGTTTGTTTTGTTTATATTTCATTTTTTAGTTATCATAGTGCTTCAACTTAAAAACATTTCACTTTATTGCTAAGGCAACACGTTTTTCAGATAATGGCGTAATGACGTTTTATTAATATTTTATTCGATTTTAATTAACAGGAAGGTTATATATATTTAGAATTTGTTATATTTACTAAACATGTTTTTGTTTCTTTAATTTGAAGTAAAACCATAGTTAATTCTGGGATAAGTGTTAAAAACACTTGCAACAGTTTACTATAGTAAATATACTAGTTTACTACAGGACTTTTAATTTGTCATTGGATCCTTTATTTTGAAATCTTTTGATGAAACTATCAAGATCTCTTTAAGCGGTCATTGAGATGAAGTGAGATAATTAACCCACAGTGGTTCATTTCTCATATTATTCATGTTCTGTAGCTGGTCGTTGGAGTTTTTTCTCATTCATGATGTTTATTGTGCAGGAATATGTGAAGTTTTTCTCCAGCTCTTACGGTAAGCGCGTGTCTCTGTCTGACCGTATGGAGTTTATAAACGGCTGGTTTATTCTCATCATCATCAGTGATGTTCTGACCATCACAGGATCTGTGCTGAAGATCATCATCCAGCTGAAGGTGAGGTCACCGAGCTGAGCTCTCGTCCAATCAGACGTTACATCACACGGGAGGGGCGGAGTCTGGGAGAAGCTCTCGAATCTCTTTCTTTATATATAAAGTGCAGTTAATGAAGAACACTGAGATTAAATGAACACTTCACGTGTTCGTGTGTGTGTGCTGGTTTTTTTTGTAGGCTGTGGCGAGTTATGACTTGTGTAGTATTCTGTTGGGCACTGGCACAATGTTTGTCTGGATCGGAGTTTTACGCTACGTGGGATACCTGAATAAATACAACGTATGATTCACTCCTCAACACTTTAGTTTACAGCCAAACAATCACACAGTTTAAAACAAAGAGCTTTAAAGTCTCATCTTCCATGTTTTTGTTGTTCGTGTCTCTGTTGAACAAGTTCAAAACTCATTCCAGCTTTCAATTGGCTGTTCAAAGTGACGTCATATACAGACGAACGTAACTCGTGACACTTTGCTTGAGAATAAAACACTAATGTGCATCAACAACAAAGATATACATTCATTTTATTTATTGCCATAGAAAGTAATATTTTATGTTTGTCATTTTGACCGTTAGTTTATCAACATCCCAGCAAACAATTTTTGGTTCCCAGAACGTTCCCCTAACGTTAGTTTTTGGTTCCCAGAACGCTATTTTCTGGTTATTAAAAAAAAAAACAGCCTGCAACGTTCTGGGAACGTTATTTTCTGGTTGCAAAAAATATAACCGGAAAAGAACGTTCTTCGAACGTTATTTTTTGGTTCTCAAAAAAATAACCTAAAGGGAACCAAAAACTAACGTTAGTGGAACGTTCTGTGTTTGCTGGGATGTACTTACACTATCAATCTCTTATAACGTTACTTTTTTATTTTTTATTATAAACATTTGTATTGAAAATAGTACAAGGGATGCATTTCAATTTTATGTATAACAATACATTTGTAAACATAATACACTTTTATAACTCCTCGTGAGATGTGATTGTGTTCTGCCCTCTAGTGGTTGTGAGGTGTAAGTGTGTTTCTGTTCAGATTCTCATCATTACTCTGAGAGCATCTTTACCAAACGTCATCCGATTCACCTGCTGTGCTGCCATGATTTATCTGGGCTATTGTTTCTGTGGATGGATCGTGCTCGGACCTTATCACTCAAAAGCAAGTCATTCACTTTCATACATTCATTACGACCACAGATGTTTTATTCATTTTCAACATTAATATTTTAACACACGAGCATCATTACACGCTTGCACATGACATGAGAAGAAGTCTCTCTCTCTCTCTCGGTCCTTCAGTTCCGGACTCTGAACATGGTGTCTGAGTGTTTGTTTTCACTTATAAACGGAGACGACATGTTCAACACGTTTAAGATGATGGAGCAGAAGAGTTGTGTGGTGTGGCTCTTCAGTCGGGTCTATCTCTACACGTTTGTGTCACTCTTCATCTACATGGTGCTCAGTCTGTTCATCACTCTCATCACAGACACCTATGACAACATCAAGGTAAGAGACAAAACTTTCGGATACCTGTACATCACACTTGTTGTGAAACAGTGAATACGGTCATTGAATCTGACAGTCATTGAATAGCATTTATTTGTGTGCGTGCGTGCGTGCGTGCGTGCGTGTGTGTGTGTGTGTGTGTGCGTGCGTGCGTGCGTGCGTGCGTGCGTGCGTGTGTGTGTGTTGTGGTTTACTGGTTCAGCAGCAGCAGATGGAAGCAGAGCCGGTGTCAGATCTTCAGATGTTCATCACGCAGTGCAAAGAGTCCAAACGAGAACACAGACACACACCTGATCTGCGGCATGTACGGGTCACCAAACACACACACATCCAAACATAACACATTTTCAGTTGTTATTAATGTCTTTTTTTATTATTTAAAAACTGAATGTTGCAGAGTCTTAATGAAATGTCTTTTTTTTGTCATTTAGGCAACACAGATCCAGTAAGAAGATTGACTGTTAGATCACAGAAGAAAAACATTATGTTCCGTAAACATCAGAAACAAATCTGATTGATGTTAATACATTTGGTTACAAAAGAATCCATCAAAGCTTTCCTTTTAATGTTTCAAATGTTTTCTGTTTTATAGTGGATGAACTTGAACTCGGTATATCCGGTCATGATGTTCAGGGATTACGATTTGAGTTTATTTGCTCCATACATTTGTTATTTATTTATTTGAATTGAATTAGCCCAATATATGAATTAGCCCATTGTGAGATGAATGTTCATTATGGCTGAGACTGAGGCCATTTGTGTGAACTTTTTAATGTTAACTTTATCAAAATTGTGCATTAAAGATGTGCTTTTAACTCGTATTTTCATAGTTTCCGATATGTGTACTGTAGGTGCATTTAGGAAAATAGTGTAAAAATGCTGCAGTAAAAATGAACTGAAAACTGTGATTAACTGTAAAAAACCTCATATATACACTGAAACAAAACATTACCTTTATATTTTTGTATTTTTCTCAGTTTTCATAATTTACTGTGAGAATATTTATGTTCAACAAGATTATACATTTACGGTAAAATTTCATTCAAATTATGTTTTTTTGTGAAGTATAAATACAAATCATCATAAAATGTATAGTGAAAAGGGCCCGTTGTGATTCAACACATTTTTTATATTTAAAATAATTCCGTTTCTACTTATATTTGTGACCAGTTATGAACATTACATTTTGCTGTGAGCATCTTTTGAGTGTTTTCATCTCTAAATCTATTCACTGCTCTACATACACCTGCATATTGAATAAAGGCTCTAATATATCACGTGATTTTGAAATCTGCTTTGATTCCAAATATTAAAATGGGAACACAGCATTCAAAAGACAAACTTCAGTTAACTATAATAAAATAATGCGCTTTAAATGTACGCATTAAATTTAAAACATAATACTTGGTTAACACTTGATTATTATTTATTGTTTTATTGACACTTGATTAACACTTCATTATTATTTAGTTTTATTGATTATTATTTGACACGTATTTATTGATTCAACCATGAGAATCGCTTACATGTGTTCCACACGTGTCTTCATTTCTAAAGACACAGAAACGATCAGAATAAGAACAAACTTTGATCCAAAAACAAAACATTTTTATTAAATTGGAGTATTTTGCACAAATTACAAAAATATTAAAGATTAACAATAGGAAACCAACTTCAGAAACATTCACTTAGTTTCACATTTACAGTAACAAAACAAGAAAACAGGAGTGACTCCATATTGACACCCCTTCTTTACTGTGTGCACAGACTGAACTGATTTAAAACAAAACAAAACTTCTAAACATGCTTTACATGAACGTTTTTCCTTCAAAACCTGAGCAGCCAAGATGATTGGTGAAGCATTTCCATAGGAATATTTCTCATTATTGGATATGTGCAATACGTTATTTACTTGCGTGCTGATTTTGTTTCCATCTAATATGAAAACAAACTGGCCATGAAAGTGATGTGATGTTAGCAGCTCTATAGGGATAGGTCTAGTGTGTTTGTCTATGTGAATTTCTTGATGAAGCGCAGTTTGAGATACGCAATGATCAGGAAAATGATGGTCATGACGCCCAGAGCTAAATGGTTTTGCCACAGACCCCAGGAAGAAAAATCAATGCCCTGATTTCCCAGAAACTCTTCTCCTGATGAACATCTGAAACCATCAGAAAACCATCACATCAGCACATTCAGCTCTTCATTTACTTCAACACTTCAAGTGTGTAGAGATAAGACACAATGACAGTGTGTTTTATACGTACACGTCTACAGGCCCCGAGCTCGACGTGTTCCTCGGGTCACAGAATGTAAGTCCTGTAAACTCATTGATTTCCAGAGCCTGTAAAAATCATCAGTGGTAGTATTTACTACAGCAACACATAAAACCATGATAGTCCTTATTTTATGATGATTTTCCATTGTCAAACACTCAAACAATTCACTAAAATAAGAAAGTATACTTTTGTTTTAAAAGATGATCTAAGTCCACTTTCTTTTGTACTTCAACTCAAAGTTTACTATTGTTGCACTTAAAGTACACTTTTATAAACTAAAAAGTGGGCAAATTTAGTCCCAAGTAGTATTTAAATAGTACACTTACAAGTATGCAAGGACGTACTACATAAACTATACAAAAAATAAAATAAACAAAATATAATTTGATTAAGTATACTTAAAAAAGGAACGTAGTATACTTGTTTTTTGTAAATCACAACCGTGAGCTCAATAACAGCTCATGCTTACATATCAACACTAATTCAGAAACTTAACCATCACAACTCACATAACACACAATATTAACAGTTTTACAGATGGTCGAGAAAGTAGAAAGTAGTCGAAATACATGAAAAATAAAAAACTGAAGCAAACTGAATGCTGTTGCTGTATAAGACAAAAGCATTGACTCACAGCCAGACCGTAGCGAGGAATACTGAGATACTTCAACCAGTTCAACCACACAACCACGCTGGGCAAGTTCACCAACAGCCCGGAAAAGATCTGAATACAAACACACAGATTCAAAAATAAGCAACCTCATTACTTTCATTTGTAATGCTGTGTGTGTGTGTCATCACCATCATGAACACAAAGCTGATGGTCATGAAGATGTTGGCGATGGCGACCACGGTCTGATCAGCAGAGATGGCCAGTGTCATGGATGTGGCCGTGTATGACACCAGAATGATGGAGAAGAGGAAGATGAAGAACGCGTCTGCAGCCGCTTTCAGTCCTGCAGAGAGATCACACAGAAGTGAAGTGTGTATGTGTGTGTGTGTGTGTGTGTGTGTGTGTGTGTGTGTGTGTGTGTGTGTGTGTGTGAGTGTGTGTTTGACCTATCATCCAGTACGCCACACAGCTGAAGATCACGGCAGGAATGGTTCGCAGGGTGATGATGTCAGACAGAATCTTAGACAGGAAATAGACGGAGACTCTGTAGTATCCACTGATGTACTCGTGTCTGAAGAGATCACATCGATGACATCAACACATTACATCACAATCACAACAATAATAACATCAACACATTATAGTACAGCATCACTCTAGTCAGTTTTGAATGTATTTAAAGATATTGAATGTCACCAAATGGCCAACACCGTGTCTACACCGGACGCGACCAACGCAACGTGACACGACACACGGCTTGTTCTAATCGGATTGTCGCGTCGCATCTGATGTGGACAAAATTAAAAATTATAATGGGTTCTAGAGAGTGTGTGTGTGTGTGGCCTTGCTTTTATATCCTGGGTTGCATCAACACATGGGGACTCGTGTCACCGTGGGGACCAAAATTGAGGTCTTTGAAATTGAAAAGCTTATAAATCGTACAGAACGATATATTTTTAAATCTAAAAATGCAAAAAGTATTCAATGATCTTTAGGTTTAGGGATAGGGGATAGAATATACAGTTTGTACAGTATAAAAACATTACGCCTATGGACTGTCCCCATGGAGATAATAAACCAGAAATGTGTGTGTGTTTGTGTGTTTGTGTGTGTGTGTGTGTGCGCGCGTGCGTGCGTGCGTGCGTGCGTGTGTGCGTTCACTCACACAAATAGTTTCCTCTCTGTGATGAAAAGCTCGGCTGAGGAAACAGAACTAAAGCACTGATTTGTTGTGATGAAGAACAGAGCGCCCATCCTGAAACACACACAAAAACACACACTCTTTTGTGGCAACCCTTAAAAAATAAGTATACTTTAAGTTTCATTTATTATGCATACTTAAGTTAAGTTCAAGTATACTGTATTTAAAAGTCCAGTGAATGAAATTTAGCGGCATCTAGTGGTGAGGCTGTGAATTGCAACCAATGGCTCACTCCACCCCTCCCTTTTTTTCGTTTATAAATTGTAATTTTAAATATACTTTAAATGTAACAGCTACATGAGAAGTATATAAAAAGGTGACTGAAAGTTTACTTTCTTATCTTATAGTTTAAAAAAGTTTACACTTGAACAAGTGACGAAGACAAATGAGAAAAGAACAGGTATTGTTCTGTCTTTTGTTGAAACTAGTAACTTTGTATTAGCACCTATTGTATTATTGCACCCTGAACTCTCTGTAAGTCACTTTGGATAAAAGAGTCTGGTACTTGAATAAATGTAAATGTAAAATGTAATAAACTTCTTTGTAAGATAATTGCTATATCGTGTCTGAATGCCTCTGGATTCGTAAATGAAATATAAAACCAAGTGACGTTTGGTTTTCAATCAAGCAGTTCACATCAAGACATTTGTTGGGTTTGACATCATAAAACAAATGTGTTCTGCGGTCTATGAACTGAATGAGTTTCACCTGTTCTGAATTCCACTCGAATTGGCTTTCACTCCAAAAAATATGGCACCAACAATCAGAGCCAGAAAAATCATCACCCCAATCTGAAACAACGAAGAGAAATACATTAACATGTCTCCAAAATAACAACATTCCCATATATCATGACCTCAAAACACAGTTTATTATTTTCTAGTATTGAAATACTGCGTTGTACAACCAATCAGAAAATATCTGATGTGTAATATATGCTGTCATTACGTCACAACAGAAAATAGAATCCAAGAATGAAAACGCTGCTGCTGATGTAAGAACAAAAAAATACATCTCGTAGTATTTTTTAAAATAAAGTTAAATCAAATGTTTCATGTAAAAACACCACCTTTCTACAAATAACCACAACAGTTTTTAATGTCATTTTTTTGGGGGGGGTAGAAAACGATATGCCAATAGCTTCGGTCATAGGTGGGTTTTTCACCTGAGCGACTGATGTCTGAGGATTGAGCAAGAGGTTCTTGAACGTTCTCTTGAGAACCCATCGGAACTGATGACAGAAGGACGTGCTGTAGGTGATGGTTCTGGATTTGGGACGTGTGCTGTATTCCTGACCCTGAACGATTCTCTGCAGCTCACTTTGAGTTTCTTTAAAGTTGGAGCTTTTCTTGTATTCCTCCACCAAATGCTCCTCGATGCCCTTCAGAGACGAACTGACCTGCTCCTGATCCAGCTCTGACACACGAAAAACACATTTCACTGTTTGGGTGTTGTTCAAACGAGTCATTTTAAGAGTTCAGCCGGTGTGTTTGTGTGGTGTACCCTCGCTGTCGTTGAGTTTGTTGAGCGCCACGGCCGAAGAGTCTCCGTTGATGACGTCCAGGAAGAAATCAGCAGGGTTGTTATGAGGTTCACACGTGTATCCTGACACACAAACACACGACATACATCCATGAACACGTGTGATGGTGAAGAAACACGCGTGACGTGCGTGAGTGTGTTCTCACCGATGTCACTGAAGTACTGGAGAGCGTTCGGAGCGGCTCCGTGATAAACCAGCTTCCCGTTCACCAGCAGCGTGAGACTGTCAAACAGCCGGTAGATGGAGTACCGCGGCTGATGGATGGACAGGATGATGGTGCGACCGCTGTTCCCCATCCTAAACACACCAGCATTAAACACACGCGTGTGAGCGTTTGACTGGTTAACTGTGTGTGGGTACCAACCGCTTGAGCAGCTTGAGGACCGAGTTTGCCGTGCTGGCGTCCAGACCCGTGGTGGGCTCATCCAGAAACAGCACAGAAGGATCAATGATCAGCTCCATACCGATATTAGTCCTCTTCCTCTCTCCGCCCGAGATTCCACGAATCAGCTGCGTGCCCACCTGCACACCGGCCAATCACATTCACACGTCAGAATACTTGCGTGATGTTAAGTTCAGAGCAAGGTTATTCTGGTTTACTCAAATTAAAACTTTGCAAAAGTTTCTGTTCATTAAAATCAAATATCGGCCTACATTTTTAGGGGGAAAAACTCAAACTAATCGAAAAATGGAAATGTTGCCTCAGAAATAAACTGAAATAAGTTTAAAGCGCTAAAATTACAACAAAATAAAACTAAAATACATAAAATGAATGTTATATAGAAACAAAAAGTTGCACTAAAAGTGCTCAAAAAGTTTAAAATTAACATAAAAACTGAATTTGAACTCTGGTTCCGAGTGACAGCAAGTTATCAAATAGATTATGTCCGAATTTGTTTTATTTATTAAAATATTTCTAAAATGAATACAGTATATAAAATGATACAAAATATCAATATTTCAATAATATTTTCAATAAAATATCAATAAAGCGTGTGGATTGTTACCCGTGAATCTGCCACTTTGCTCAAGCCGAGCTCTTGAATGAGTCTCTCGACCTTCTCATCCTTTTCTCTCTGCTTGATAGATTTGGGAAGCCGTAGAGCGGCTGAGAAACACAGATTCTCTCGAACGGTCAGTGTCCCCATGACCACATCATCCTGCCGACACACACAAACACACATACACAGTCAAATGTGTTTAATCATGACAGAACACTTTCTAACACGCAATGATTTGGAGGAAACAGCTGAAATGTGAATCTCATGACTCAAGTCATTCTGAAGAAACTGAACTAATTCTTCTTGGAAAATAAAGTTACAGTTCAGCTTAACCATCCTAATATTGTGTCTAATGAAATGAATTAGCGTGAGTAGCGTTATGTATCAGTCTGCACCTGAACCACATATCCAGACAAACATTTAAAGTTTGGAGGTTGTGGAGCTCCGTCTATAAGAACCTCTCCAGACAGACCGGCAGGATCCTTACGGGCAGCCAGGACGTCCAGAAAACTGAAGACAATTCAAACAATACAACAATATAAGAGAGAGAGAGAGAGAGAGAGAGAGAGAGAGAGAGAGAAGAGACAGAGAGAGAGAGAGAGAGAGAGAGAGCGAGAGAGAGAGAGAGAGAGAGAGAGGAGAGAGAGAGAGAGAGAGAGAGAGAGAGAGAGAGAGAGAGAGAGAGACAGAGAGAGAGAGAGAGAGAGAGAGAGAGAGAGAGAGAGAGGAGAGACAGAGAGACGAGAGAGAGAGAGAGAGAGAGAAGAGGACAGAGAGAGGAGAGAGTGAGAGAGAGAGAGAGAAGAGAGAGAGAGAGAGAGAGGGAGAGAGAGAGACAGAGAGGAGAGAGAGAGAGAGAGAAGAGAGGAGTGAGAGACAGAGAGAGAGAGAGAGAGAGAGAGAGAGAGAGAGAGAGAGAGAGAGAGAGAGAGAGAGAGAGAGAGAGAGAGAGGAGCGAGAGAGAGAGAGTGAGAGACAGAGAGAGAGAGGAGAGAGAGAGAGAGAGAGACAGAGAGAGAGAGAGAGGAAGAGCGAGAGAGAGAGACAGAGAGAGAGAGAAAGAGAGAGAGAGAGAGAGAGAGAGAGGAGAGAGAGAGAGAGAGAGAGAGAGAGAGAGAGAGACAGCAGAGAGAGAGAGAGAGAGAGAGAGAGAGAGAGAAGAGCGAGAGAGAGAGAGGAGAGAGCGAGAAGAGAGACCAGAGAGAGAAGAGAGAGAGAGAAGGAGAGGAGAGAGAGAGTGAGAGAGGCGAGAGAGAGAGAGAGAGAGAGAGAGAGAGAGAGAGAGAGAGAGAGAGCTTACGATGATTTTCCACTTCCTGTTGCTCCCAATATGGCGTTCAGCCCCGGCTTCATTAGACCACTAGAAAAAGTATAGAAATATATCAAATAATCAACATAATTTTCATCATCATCTATTCTTTTTAGCAAGTTAAGGTGCATAAAGCCTGAAATGATCAATAATTACATTGAGAAATGTTGAATTAATCCTTATTTTAATATATTTACACTATTTATATTTTTCTGCATTAACATGTATTTACATTTAAGTCCTATTTATTTCAAGTACTGAAGTGTTAGTCTTTGAATCCAAAGGTCTGTAAGCTCATCAGAAACACAGATTCAGTTTATTTTGCCTAAACGCTTAACTGCTGCTGTAGGTGATCATAAACCATCATAATTATATCAAACTGAACATGAAATGTAGTGAAGAGTGTGTGAAGGTTTGCGTTTAATCCTTTAGCAGTTTTTACAAATGAGAAATGACACACGAGAAATACCGAAGCACACTGCCACACTTTCTGTGAGAAATTGACCATTTCATTAAGTTTCACTACAGTGCAGAAAACACACATAAGACGCACAAATATCTCATCCTCAGGACCAAACAGAAGCGTCTGCAGTCCACATTCAAATATTTTAAGACTGGATGTAACCAACGTACATGTTTTACATTCTTTCTGATTATCATCTACACATGCACACACACATTCACGTGTCAAGTCTCTCTTCTATCCACCTCAAACTCTGACAATACAACACTCTTTAAAATATTAAAATCATAAAGCCTGATTTCAGATGGAGGACTGTCAGATAAAAATCATTTCATGAGTTCAGATGAGAAAATAAACCTCTGATCTCATGATCAATTATACAAGCGCACGCATGCACACACACACACACACACACACACACACACACACGCACGCACGCACACACACACACACACACACGCATATTAATCATTACACACAAGCAACCAACAACCTCAAACGAGTGACACAAGTTACAGTCTTGTGTCTTTCTATTAAACTGTTTTACAGTATAATCATATTTTCCAGTTACACTACACTTTATCATTTAACATCATTCAACAACGTGTTTTTGTCATTCTTTCGTTATATGTGATAATAGACATTTTTAATAGACCATTAATTCTCCATAATTGGTAGATTCCATCATTTTCCCATTTTCTATGACTTGTCTTATGAAAATGATAGAAATGAAATTATAATTAAATTACAGAATAGAATAAAAAAGATTATATTATTAATAGTATAATGTAAAAATATTATTACATTACAGTAAAATGACATTATTTAAACAAAAAGATTGCAAATTTACACTGTAAAAAAATCCCGGGAAAAAATGAAATTTTCTGGCAGCTAGTTTGCCAGAAATATTCTGTAAAATGAAAACGTTTTTTTCCTGTAAAATGACACTTTTCCTCCCTGTTTTTCTTGTAAATCTGCAATCTTCTTCTGTAATTTGACGTTTTTTTGACCATATTTCAAAAATAAATCTGTAAAAAAGATATATATATTTTTTCTTTCTTTTTTTGACATTATACAGTAAATTTTGTAAAATTTAAGTTTTTTGACCATATTTCAAAAATACGTGACAAATCTGTAAAACATTTTTTTTTTTGTGTGGACATTATACAGCGAAATTCTGTAAAATTACACGTTTTTTTTACAGTGTACATTACTTTAATTGTGAGTAAATTTGATCATTTATGCTAGTTTACCTAAAAAATGATTGTGTCCAGACAGACCTCAACATGAATTTGTGAATGTGATTTCTTCTCATAAATAAGTGAAAACTGTGAAGCTCGTGACAGACAGGTTTTCCCTCTGATGGTGGGGTTACGTGATCAGAATGTCGCGTGATTGGTAACGTGACTTTCAGTGATTCAGCCCTCATGAGAGACAGCGAGCCGTGACTCTTATCTAATACGGGCTAAGAGTCAAGGTCTGATCTCTCACATCCCCGCCGCCGTCTAAAACAAACACTGGAATAAAGTCCGAATCTTCCTGAAACTCTTCTCTCGGGGGTCTCCTCGAACCCACGCGTCCCGTCACCGTGTGAAGACTTCAGCAGTGATGTTCTGAAGAGCAGAGCAATGACATGGTGGCAGCGGGGAGCAGATATGTCCCAGTCATCAGGTTATAAAATCATGCGATTGAGTAACCGGTGGAGAACATATATAACACTGTGTGTTGAGTAAACACACAGACAGGGTGTGTGCGACTGTAAAACAATGCATTTGCTCATGTATCTCTGTGGGCAGCGCAGCACGTCTGGAGGAAGTTTGGGAGGCCGGCCGCTCTCAGACGCCGCTGGAGTTCCTTTCAACTTCGCCAAATTTCCTTCCGCCAATTCACACGAAGTCCCTCAGGTGCTTTCCACAATCACACACATCACACCAGCATCACGTCCACACTTCACAAGCGTCTTACCATTTACCACCTCACAGCTGTACGTTTAATGCACTGCTGCAATGCTTCTGCATTTCTGACTACATCCAGCGTTTGAGTTCCTGCGACTCACGCTGTGTTTTCTGAGGGCTACACGAGACAAAAAACAAGTCTGAACATGGGAACTCAAATTGTCCTCCTGAAAGCTGAAGGAACCTCCGATTCACATTTCAGCACTGAACAAAACTTTACACATCCAGAAACATCCAGATGTCTGTGAAAACTAAAGAGAAATACACCCCAGGAAAATGAACAAATAAAAAACAAACAAAACGAAGATTTTGCTTTGACCAAGGTATTTGTCCGATAATAAATCTTTGCCGAAAACAACACTTTTACTATCACTAAAACAGGAAATACATTGGAATATACATGTATATATCAGTTAAAAAACAAAGTAAAACCCACAGATGTAAAGTAACATTCAAACACCACAGTAGAGTATTTCATCGGGTTTTACTATAGTAAAAGTGTATTAATCTTGTGTTGGTTTGAAAGACATAGCACGTGTAGGACCACAGATTTACTATAAATACCATGGTTAAACTATGGTAACTCTTGCAAAACTGAGGTTAAGCTGCACTACGAGATCAAAATATCACGACCTTCCCATCAGATTTCATTACTGTACCATAGGGCACACAAAAAAATATCATGTTGGTCAAGCAATACCAGTGTTGGGTGTAACCAGTTACTAAGTAATTAGTTACTGTAATTGAATTACTTTTCCCTTGAAAAAGTAAAGTAAGGGATTACTCTAATTTTGTCTGTAAATTAATTACAGTAACTTGCCCAACACTGAGCGATACCACACTGTAAAACTTCGCTGTAGTTGTTTCAGCAGGTTTGCCAGTAACTTACTGTAGATTGAATTACTACTTAATATACTTTCCAATTAGTACCGTTTTCAATTACTTTCATCAAAATTAAAACAGACTCAAAAAGAGCAAGAAGAGACTGGAATTAGCACAGCAACACCGCTTCCCAAGCATTTTTCTCTTGTTTTCTGTGAAAATATTTTAAACTTCTTAAATTACGATACATTTACATAACAAAAAAGTGACAAGAATTTAGTCTCGTTTTATGAAAGAAAAATATATAAACTACACTGAAAAAAAATGATATAGAAAAACGGATAAGGTACTGGCAGAAAATTACCGGTTCATTTCCGTTAATGCTATAATGCAATTTAATGCAGTGCAAAATGTAAAATACAGGTAAAACAAGTGTAAAAATGAATTCTTTCATATTAATACAGAATATTGTGCCATATTTTTACGGATTTTTGTCGGAGTGTAGGTAAGTTTATGCTTAAAACAAAACTGTATTAAATCACTGATATGCGACAAATACAAGGGAGACAAATAACCATTATTTTAAATAGGAATTTCTCTGGATGTGCACATTCTTGGGAACATTTGGGATAATGTAAGTACACAACTGCATGAAATATATCACACTGTGCAAGTGATTTTTGGGGTATTTCGTAACAGAATTATTCCTTATTGTGGCTTTAAATCTACAGTAAGTTACTGGCAAACCTGCTGCGAAATTACAGCAAAGTTTTACAGTGCATATACCATCACTTTACCATGGTCACAGAGCGGTGTCTACAAAACAATCAACCCTTATTATGAAAACACCCAGTGTATGGTCAGCCAACCTACATTAATGTACCTGGCACAGCACTTGATAACTCCAGATGGACGGACAGATGTGACAGAGACTCACTTGAGGTCGACGAGGATGTCTTTCCGTGTGATCTTTCTCTTGCAGAGGATGCCGCTCTTCATCTTCACACTGTAGTGGATTTTGTGGAAGCTCACCGTGGATCCTCGCCGGGACGATGACGATGAAGCCATGGTGGACAGGGTCTTACTGGTGGTCCCACTGTTTCCCACATCATTTACTCTGGTCATCTGAACCTCACCGTCTGCCATCATCACGCCTTGAGAACAACAGAGCAACCACAGAGAATACATTATTCATTAAATAAACCACAAAAACACTCCATCCAAAACAACAGCTGTACCATCTAAATTCGAGTCAAACTCCGTGTTGTTGATCAGCGGACATAAGTAAAGCGGTTTGCGGTTATAATTAAACACCGCGCGCGCGTTGCTTACGTCATCTCTGAACAAACGCTTAAGAAAAACAGTAAAAATGCAAGACAAGGCAATCAAAGCGAAATGTACCGGCTCGCGGGGCGTTCAATCGGAAAAGAAAGTGAAGTTGCGTCGCGTTTGCTCTGGTCCTCACACGCACACTGACGCGCTCTCTCTCTCTCTCTCTCTCTCTCTCTCTCTCTCTCTCTCTCTCTCTCTCTCTCTCTCTCTCTTTGCGTGTCTGTGTGTAGTTATGTGAATGAGGTTTCATAAAGAACACGAGGCGGGTCACACGTGCCACTATAACCGGAATGACTTCTGCTTTATTTAGCCCACAGCTTTCAATACGATCGCAGTTTGATTTCTAGCTGAAACATGCAAAGATGTGGTGTGTATATATATATATATATATTGCATACAAGCTTTACAAATAAATCGAGTGTTGAAGATATATTTGCACATTATATATAGTTTGCAAATATCAGCCGATAGGACGCGGGGCTGTGCTCCACTTTAACATCTGTGTTCAGCGTGTTTACGTATGTATTAAAACCGAATTTAAATGTTGAAATTCTGAACATTATGAAACAACATGTTTTAAATTATGTAACGGCCCTCATTACGGCTCATCATACTGTGTTTATCTCTTGACAAGTTATACAACCATCTGGTTGACAAATGATAGAGCACCTGGACTCTGCCCGCATATATAAACCTTATCGCACACACACACACACGCACCGAGAGAGAGAGAGATGAGAGGGAGAGAGAGAGAGAGAGAGAGAGAGAGAAGAGAGAGGAGAGAGAGACGAGGAGAGAGAGAGAGAGAGAGGAGTGAGAGAGAGAGAGAGAAGAGAGAGAGAGAGAGAGAAGAAGAGAGGGGACGAGAGAGAGAGGAAGAGATGAGAGAGAGATGAGAGAGAGAGAGAGAGAGAGAGACGAAGAGAGAGGAGGAGAGAGAGAGAGAGAGGGAGAGAAGATGAGAAGAGAGAGAGAGAGAGAGAAGAGAGAGAGATGAGAGAGAGAGAGAGAGAGGGAGAGAGAGAGAGTGAGAGAAAGAGAGAGAGAGAGAGAGAGAGAGAGAGAGAGAGAGAGAGAGAGAGAGAGAGAGAGAGAGAGAGAGAGAGAGAGAGAGAGAGGGAGAGAGAGATGAGAGGGAGAGAGAGAGAGAGAGAGAGGGAGAGAGAGAGAGAGGGAGAGAGAGAGAGAGAGGGAGAGAGAGAATAAACACAACATAGCTGTTTTTATATATTTACATATATTATATTATAAACCACCTTAAGTGCACAACATAGATCACACTTTTTTATTTTATTACTATTATTATCTTTCTTTTTGTTTGTACGCAGCCCAGCTGCAAATGCTTTGGCAATACGAATGTACACTTTGTCATGCCAATAAAGCACACCTAAATTGAAATTGAATAAACACAGAGGAAAAAAAATATCGATGAACTCTGTTATTTGCATAGACAACAGTGTCTCTCAGAGAGAAACAAACTGAAGGCAGTCGTGTGTTTAAAATGAGCACACGAACTCTTTTGTTTACTCAGAATATTTATATTCATTTAGCCTGAAAATACACACAACAGACAGACAACTGAATTCTGTAAAAACAACTGTCTCTCTCTCTTACTGTAGACACACAAAGCCACGCCCACTGAGTGTCATCAGAGCGCCCCGCCCCCTCACGCACCGAAGAATCAAAACACGCAAAACCACGCCCACCGAGTGTCATCAGAGAGCCCCGCCCCCTCACGCACCGAAGAATCGAAACACGCAAAGCCACGCCCACCGAGTGTCATCAGAGAGCCCCGCCCACCCCTCACACAAATCGATGAAGAATCGAAACCAAACGGCTTGTGTTACTCGAGTCCCTTTAATCTGAAGTCTTGTTTCTGCAAATGGAAAGAGAGCCGCGCCCACCCGTGTGTTCGGGTTGCCTTCGGGACCCTCAGATCAACTTCTGCCCTCAGTGTGAACAGACATCCACATCTGGGACTGATCCGGATCAAGCCGAGAGTCTGGAGAGAGCAGATCCGGATCAGTCCGTTGCTTCAGTTGTCGAGAGATTGGAGAGGACAGATCTGCAGACAGATGAAGGTGCAGATGTGGAGTGTGACGCCTGCGCTGTTAGACAAGTGAAAGTTATGAAGTCATGTCTGGGACGTTTGGCCTCGCGCTGTGACGCTCATCTCGAGACCCACGCTGATCTGAGAACACGTGAAACACAGACGTGCTCTCGGCATGACAGACCTCTGGAGGAGTACTGTCGCTTTGATCAGATGCGTGTTTGTTTTCTGTGTATTCTGGATGAGCACAAGGGTCACGATGCGGTGTCGGTCGCCTCAGGGAGAGCAGAGAAACGGGTGAGCGGTGGGCGGGGCTTATTGCAGTCCGATCGTGTAAAAGCTTTCATATCAAGCAATAACCCACCCGAGACGGAAAAATGTGTGGATTTTTTGTGCGCTTTAATAAGTTCTGGCTTATAGCTTTTCTATTGCTTTCTATAAATGTAGTTTTGTTTTTTTAGGGACATTCAATTTTAATTGAATTGAAAGGTTCAGGTACACCTTGAATGTTGTTGATCTACAAAAAGAAATCGTGCAACAGAAATGTTATTGAAAACTGGTGGTGTTTTGAAATTAAACCTGCTGTTTGAAATTGTTTTTTATTTGGTTGCAAACATTGGGATACTTTGATGTCTCGAACTCAGTTTGTGTGTTGCATCAAATGGCGAGCCGAGTGCATCTTTGGACTCTTATAAACAAACCCTTGGAGGTAAATCGCTCCTTCACACAGCCTCAGGTGGGTTTTTGCTTTACATGTAACTGTAGAGAAACCTCGACATGTGAATGAAACACCACAGGCACTGATTCAGATGTGAGAAAGCAGCTCAACAACGTGATTTTCTCATTTCTCCTAGCATCATTATTGATTTTATTCAATCATTTTATGAATTCATACAAATTATCCATCTCGTAAAATAGGACTTAAAATATATCCTAAAGATATGTAAAAATTCACAGATTAAAAATGTAAAAAAAACTGAAGATGAATTTCATTTCCAGACACAGCTGGAAGAAACCGTGAAGAAGGTCACAGATCGAGAGGCTGAACTGAATGACGTCAAGAAGGCTGCGGATATTCTCATGGCGAGTTTGGGGTTTAAGATGAAAGGTTAACTGTAAAATGTACGCTTTTTTAATGTTAAAAAACACTTCTCGTATGCCGATTCACACGGTAGAAGTTTGTGAATTCTCTGAGATGAGGCTGAGGTTTCTACATGCTTATTAAACAGGCCAAGAATAAAGCACAAAGGTAAACGGTGTGAAATGATGTGAAGTAAATGTCTGCAAACAGAACCTGAGTGAAGCCACGGAAGAAGCGGGAGAGCGAATCTTCACAGAACTGACGGACTTTATCCAGTCGAGTCACACAGAGGCCATGACGCTGATCCAGAATCACATGAGAGCTGAGATGAACCGAATCCATCGACACGTAGACGGTCTGGAAGAGAAGATTTCTGAACTAAAGAGCGAACATTCAGAGCCGAGACGGCTTTCAGACACTGAACATCACGTCTCTTACCTTCAGGTAACACCAGACACGATTCACAAAGAGAAAAAGAGTCCGAAATCTGACAAATGTCTAGAGCTTGAGAAGAGACGTCAACAGTGTGTCAAACTGAGCACAGATTGGTCAAGTGTGCAAAAGTCAATATTATTAAAGATCTCAATATGAACTCCAGATTATTTTACATACATGTTTCAACAATCACACTCTCATTTGATTCTTTTTAATTCTCCCGAACAATTTTAGAAGAAACAACTGAGAACGTACGTCTGTTCAAATGCTAACATCATGGTGATCCTGCTCATGTGCTCTTGTCTTCTCAGCGCGATGACTTCTCCAGTCGGACCATTAACCCCCAGTTCTCTTTTGGTGAGGTCATTAAATCTCTCTCCTCATTAACGCAACAAATACGAGACATTTGGACACTGGAAATCAGAAGGATAAGCTCTGCAGGTAGACATGATGGATTTGGCCTTTATAAACACTTCACGAAGAACCATTTTCGGTCATATTCCATGAACATTGCATGAGGACATACACATAACAAATGCACATCTGTCTGTACAGTGAAAAGAGATCAAATCCTGCTGCCCTCTGAACCCAAGACCAGAGAAGACTTTCTACAATGTAAGTCATTCTACTGACATACAGAAACTTCACGAATGTGACTCGGGACAACAAAAAAACTAGGCTGTTATTACCCTGATGACTGAAGCAAAACTGAGTATTTTTTTCTCTCTCATCAGTTCTGGTTCCTCTGAGTCTGGATCCAAACACGGCTCACAGGAATCTCAGTCTAACCGATCAGAACCGAACCGTGGTGTGCAGTACAGAATCTCAGCCTTACCCGGAACATCCCGAGCGTTTCCAATGGTGGGCGCAGGTGCTGACCAGCGAGGGTTTGACCGGACGCTGTTACTGGGAGGTGATCTGGACGGGTCTGTACGGGGTGGACGTTGCGGTGGCCTACAAAGACATCAAGAGAACTGGAGACAGGGATGACAGCGGATTCGGATACAACAGATACTCGTGGAGTTTGGACTGTTCTGAATTCAGATGTGCGCTGGTGCATGATAACACAGAGACAGCGATGACAGGAGCGGTGTCTCACAGGATCGGCGTGTATCTGGATCACAGGGCAGGACTTCTGTCGTTCTACAGCATCACAGACACCATGACGCTCTTACACAGAGTCCACAACCACTTCACACAACCCCTTTATCCAGGATTCGGCCTCTTTCAGGGATCATCGCTGATATTGTCTGGGCCAGAATTTATCGCAATGCCACAAAAAAGTCAAATGAAGAAGTAAGATTTATAAATCAAGGCAAAGATGACATTATCCAGTGCACAGCAAAAACGACAAAACACAGATTCACTTGGATGAAAATACCCCAAAACCAATTAATGCATGACACTGAAAGAAAGCAAAGCAATATAAAACATCTGTTGTTAACATAGATAGCTCTTTAGAAAAACATTTTGAGAAGAACTTGCTGCATTTCATCTGTTTTATGTTTGTTTTAAGGTAGTGGTTCAGATTTTCCTGATGCGAGTTTACAGTAAAAGATCAGTTTACTTTAAACTGACAGTTCTGTTATCTATTACTCGCTCTTTTCTTTGCTCCGAACCAAATCTACCTTAATCTTATTTAAAACAAAAAAGCAGAGTTGATACAACTCGAGACAAAAACATCGAAACACCAGCTCGCGTCTCATCCACACAAAGACATTTTCAAACAAGACGTGAAGTATGACAGTCATGTTTATTCCATTAGCAGACACTTTTATCCAAATCAACTTGAGAGATCATTTAACAACTTGTCTAAGAAGCCAATTACAAGTGTATACGTGCATACAAAAGAAACGTCAACCAAATGAAATTCAATGTCAACCTGGGGTTTCGCATCAAAACATGGGGACAGTGCGAATGTGCAGATTTATGAATGAGACCTGAGAAGCGAACTCTAAAGAATACAGAGTAGCGCCTTTATTTCCGAGAGCGTACAGAGAAACAGTGAAAGATTGTGGCATTAAAATAAAGAGCTCAACACGAGTGATGTTTGCAACATGTTTTTAATGATCAGAACTAAGAGAATCAGACCATGCAGCACCTAAAACCCATGAAAAAGAATGAAGAATATAGGAGAATATTCAGCCACGACAGTCCAAACAAACCTGTTAACCAGTAAAAGCTTCACCCTGCTGACATCAGACAAGAAATCTAAAGGCAATTATCTGGCAACCGTACAGTATTCCTGCATCCAACTTCTGCTTCCTCTGACAAACATCTGAACACGCTCGAGAACGCGAGAGCCTATAAACTATAGATCCAAACCAGGCGATTTTAACATCGAAACTAAAATACGGGGTCGATTAGAAACGTCAGGTTGAGTTATACAGACTGTGAGTGTAAATGTGAAATAATCAGCAGGGTAATCAAAGAAGAAAGAAAGAAACACAATGTTGAATCTAATCTTAAAGCACTCACACTTTCTCTGTCTGACCGCCAGGAGGAATTATTTACAAATATACACCCTATAGTTCCTTCAGAATACCTCAAAGCAGCCGCGATACGCTTACAAAGACAAATTTCTCTTGCTATTGAAACGTTTCGAATTTTAGGGAAACATTGTTGAGTCAGAGCATCCGACCCGACCTCTCGATTAAAGTGCAAATGGATGAGAAATGTGAGAGAGAGAGAGGGGAAAGCGGATCATTCTCCAGACCGGCAGCAGGCTCGGAAGCCACACTGCAGGTTCTGACATCCACTGGCCGTGTCTGCATGCGGACCTGCCGACAGAAAGAGAAAGAGAGAATTACTTCATCATAAAACCGCCCCGGATTCATGACACGCCCTCAAAACCCACAAACAAACCGACAAAATAATATGTATATTTTATATTTATCTAACATGTCACAAAGACACTTTTGTTTACTTTACGTGTTGATGTTTAATCCCACTAACCCCCCCAACCCTTTACTTACCAAGGTGCCGTCACACTTGGACGTTGGGTTTGAACATCACATGAGCAATTTTTGTGCATTACACATATTAAAATACACATACACATAGAAATAACACAGGCATGACAGATATGATCAGGTGATGAATAGCAGTGGTTTGTGTGTGTTACCATTAATGTTGTCACAGTAGTAGAAGTGCTCCATGTTGAGGGCGGGGCAAACAGACACCAGCTCGTGTAGCCCCGCCCCTGTGATGAGCAGACAGCCAGACAGATTCAGATGCTCCAGTTGAGGAAGACCACCTCGCTGCGAGAGACACCTGTGTGTGCACAAACACAGATCAGAGTCTTGTGATATCTTCACATCTGTGTTTACATCATAACACTGTTAAATCAATTTAATCAAACACGTGACCCTGCCTGTGAAAACCCAGCGACTGGCTTTTTTGTGTTTTCTACCTAAAATTATCCTCCATAATGTAAAGAACATTTTGTAAAACTATGATCTTGAAATCTGAAATTTTGAGTAAGCGAGGCCGTGTCCACGTTTGTCCTTTTTGTTCAAAATCAAATACAGCGGCAATAAAAAAATCATTCATTTCCGAATTGGAAATGAGAATTGGAATACTGTATTTTAGCTAACATTTTCAGTAATAAACAACACGCATTACCTATTCTCATTCACTTTTTCAAGTATTTAAATTATTTAAGTTATTTCCAGGTAACTGTGTGTAGAACAAAAGCAAATGTTTACATGTTGTTTTTAAGCGCAGCAGTCTAATGTCCACATCAAAGCGTAATCTGTAACTTTTAACATTTAAACAAGCACAATAACATCACATCAAAACACTCCAATTCAAACGCTGATGAGAGCAGACCAGAAGAGAGACAAGAAAAGAAGTCTCCTCCTATTCGCAGCACAAACTGCGTGCGGCATTACAAAATATGACTTTTGCTGAGAAGTAACGACAAGATCTCATGATTTCCACACAAAATATTTGCTATTTGCATATAGTTTAAAATTTGTGTCATTTAAACTTCCCGTCAGGGGAGAGAGAGGAAAAGTGAACGGAATGATTCTGTACCTCAGGCCGAGGTCTGTGATCTGACAGCATCCAGACAGGCTGAGGAACCCGAGCGCCCGACAGGCTCCTGATTGGTCAGTCCTTTTGTGACGCTTGGGACAAGAGTCGCCCTCAAACGAGCATTTAGTCCGAAAATCAACAGCGCCCCCTGTGGCAGGCGTGTCACACTGCTCTCTCACAGTCCAGAGAGCCATATCAGAGGTACAGCAGGTGGAGTGACCACACCGGGCGTCTCCCACAGAACTGTACTGCCAGTGGGAGGAGCTAAAACCAGTCCTGAAGCTCCGCCTCTGGCTCCTCCTGCAGCAGCAGGATCCGCCCCCTCCCTGCAGCTCTAACACACTCCCACGCCCACTTTCCTGGGAAACCACGCCTCCTCGTCTGCTCCAATCAGCAGTGTCCTCGATGTCGGCTAGTTCTGCTGGATCCAGAACCCACACGTGAACGGGGCCGCAGCCCGAGCCACGCCCACCGGGCCTTCGCTTGAAAATCAGCTCCTGGCAGCTGCGTCCCATTGGTGGAAGGGAATGCTCTTCCTGAAGTTTGATTGGAGAGGGCGGGGCTTTCAGCAACTTGCTTCTGCTGGAGTTTGCGTGGGCCGTTAGGTCGCCCAAGCCGAAGGACAGAATCTTCAACGTGCGGTCGGTGATTTTGTCACAGCCCGACAGATCGAGGTGCTCCAAAGAACGACACGCCCCAAACTCCGCCCAGCTAAAAGAATAAAACATCAAAACATAAAATTCATGACCGAGACCTTTTGAGAGTTTATTGCTGTATCCAAATCATATAAATTAGATTAATTTATCGCTTTTTTTAAGTTGAAAAATTCCTATGTTCTTATTATATGTCATTATTATGGCATCTGATGTAGATTTGACTTGCAAAACAGTGTGGACAGTGTGACCAGTCAGTCTCAGAAATCTATATTAAAAACACATCAGAATCATGTGAAGTGTGAATATAGGTTCAATATTATGTTCAGTGCAGCTCACCTGTCAAAGGCGGAGTCGGACACGTCAGTCTGTGTGAGGTCCAGGTGAGTCAGATTTGGGCAGAAACTGAGAATCTGTCGCACCTGAGAGGAGAAAAATATTATGTTACCATCAAACACTTCATGCAAATCACAAATATTCCATTTTTAAACCTTTAACATCATAACATGAGCCGACTAAACGCTTCCCTGTTTGAAACGGAACACTGGCTTCTTTTGAAGTATTTTGTACTGAAATAATCAAACGAATAATTAAAACATTTCTATAAATTCTACATCAATGCATTTGATTTTATATCAAAATATGAATTTTAACACTACAGAACAAAAAGTATGATAATATATGATTGTCAAATGGCTTTATCATCTGACGACATCTACTGTAGTGATCAGTCCAGTTACGATTACAAGAATAAATGATCATATTTTAACTAAACAGACCAGATGATTTGTCACACTGCAAACGGAGGCGAGTGAGGAACTAGTTTTTGAAAGTATAACGACATACGCACCATCTTACTGGAGACGGCCGAGCTGTAGGCCAGACTGAGAGAGCGCACAGATGGGCCGACGGTGGGCAGGAGGTTCTGGATCATTCCGTTGAGCAGTGTCTTCTCTCTCTGAACCGCACTAATAGCGGGACAGCCCTCAGATGCCTCCTCTAAACACACAGCAGAGAAACACACAGCTGAGCGATGCCCCAGAGGATCATGGGAAGTGTAGAGGATGGGGGCGGGGCCTCACCTGATTCATCAACGTCTGCATCCTCGTCCCATTCCTGATAGGCCCGTCCTTCATCCTGGAGGCTCTTTACCAAATCCTCATCCGGCTCCTGGTCCAGATCTCCCGGAGGACCGCAATAATAATCACCTGAAAACAAAGAGTTTGAGTGTTTGGAGACCGGACGACAGCTAGTTAAAAGAGTCAGCTCTGTTGAACTCACTTCGAGCCCAGCGGACGGGATACAGGTGTCTCCAGAGCGAGCCCGTCTTTACCACCTGCGCCCACGTGCTGCACACCTGCCCACAGCGACAGAGATCCTCCGGACCCAGATACCGAAAAACCCTCAACACAACCTCCTGAGGCAGAGCGAAGATAGACACGCCCTCGCCGTCCCGCTCTGAGGAAAACAAACAACAGAATGATCTACACATGACACGATGAAACAAACCAGAGGATGATATTCAGACGTCTCCTGGAGGCTACTGAAGTCGTACGGTTTACTGTCAGCGAGAGCGAAACTTTAGTTTTGCATCAGGCTACATCCTTTTTATACGGAAGGATGTTGAGAAATCATCTGACATCACGACGCTAGCAGGTCAAAAAGAAAAGAGTATCCGTCACCTTAAGATGCAGAAGAGGATTAATTGTTATTATTAATTTGATCTTATTTTTATTTATTTAAGGGTTTTTTTAATAATTATATGATGTTTTTACAGTTATTGTAGAATTCAACAACTACATGTATAGTATTATTTTTACTTGCATTTGTCTATGTTGTGTGCAGGGGATTACGTGGTGGAAAAAAAAGCAGAAATGTGGATTGTTACATTTTCTATATATAAGATGTTATATCTGCCCAAAATGTTAATAAGAAAAGAATAAAAATAAAAGAGTAAATCGATTCAAACGAACATGAAAAACATCAGACGCCTCTCTCATCCTGAAACTTTGATCTTTCCAAAATCCCCTTTTACGCAAATGTTTCACGTTGCTGTTTTCAGAGATCACCCGAAGCCCTGATGAGATTTGCGAGACTGACCCTGGATCAGATTCTCTTGCATCGTAATTATGATCAAAGTTTCTAAGTAAATGTCTGTGTAGTAATCTTCTGTTTCACCTAGAAACACATGACATTAGGAAAGGTAAAGATGTCAGAAAGCACTCTGCCGGTCTCACCGTCCTCGGTCTTCTCGTGATCGGAGTATTTGAAGGCCTTGTGCAGCTCCTCGGCCTGAGTCCACAGGTTCAAACCCTTCAGCACGTCAGCGGCTGAGCTCCAGGACTGAGTACTGCTGTGCTGTAACATCACCTGCCTCTTTATAGCCTTCAGCTCCTCGTATGAGAAATACTCCATCAGCATGGGCTGATACACCTGGACACACGTGACGTTCAGATAAACAATTACAGCGTGAAATCTCTCCGTTTGTGTGTCCGTGCCTGATGACATCACTCTCACCTCCTCTTCCTCCTTCATGTGAGGAAGGAAATCTTGCGTGAACGCCTCCAGTCGCTCCTTCAGCTGCCGAGCGTAATTCAGCTGCTCGTACTCGCTCTGACATCAGACACACAACAGCAAATCAGCATGCTTCACATGATGACATCATCTGTACCTTTAAGACTGGCATATATGAGTAACCTCTGCAATGATTGGCTAACATCCATTTAATGTCACGGACCGGGACGGCTCAAATGGATGAATACTACATTGTTGATATGTGAATGACGTTACAACCAAACCCAAGTGTTAAAAAGAAGTCCTTTTTGGAAATATTGAGGTTGGACTGGAGACACAGCTTAGAAGTGATTTGTGTGACGTCAGGTCTAATGAACACTTGGGTGGACCGCTAAATGTCCACAACGTCTGTAATAACCAGTGTCTGTGTCATATGAAATACAGTTAAACCTACACACGCACGCACACACACCTTGACACTGCGTAGTCCCTTCTCGAAGAGCGTCAGCATCTCAGACAGTTTGTTGTCAGCGTGCACGTGATAAACCGTCTGACTGCGCTGCTGCAGCAGATCCATGATGCATTCGTTCTCGATCTGCTCGTGCATCTTAAACTCTTTGAAGGTGGCGAGCAGCGACTGCAGGAACGAGCGGAAATCTCTGATGTTGGAGAAGTTGGTCTTTGACAGCTGTCGGTGGAAACACACAACATACGACAGGATAATAAAACCAGACTTTAAACAACAACAACAAGGACGGACAGTGACCCATCGCATGTTTGCCCATCATGTATCCTGTACATTTTTATGAGCTTTCATGTTTGTAACTCTTATCATGTCATTTATGTAATGTATTCATACAACAATTCCACAGTTTTGGGTTGTTGCAAAGCAGCTTTACAAAAAAACACAGAGCAAACGGTGAAGACACAAAAAAGCATAGAAATAAAACATCACAGAATACAGAAAAATAGTGAAATCAATTGTACTGCAAATAACGATTTTTACATTCAAAATGTTTAAATTAAATGTATTATTTCTATAAACTCTATAGCGCTTTTTACAATTTTGCATACATAAAGTTACATAAAATTTGATTTCTTAATATCTCTATATTTATCGTCTATTTGTGTGTTACTGTAAAGCTACATTGTAACAATGTAAATCTGAGAAAAGCTGTTTTATATAAATATATAATTTTAAGTTATTCTTCAAATATATTATATGACATTATATGTCATATAATATGACATATATGACATTATATGACAATCACAGTAGGACAGCGGTGAAACAACCTGTTTATTGTAATGATATAGAATTTTGTAATGCTGGATATATGTCATATGTTAAAAGAAGCTTAGATGCGTTCACAAAACACACGGCAAAAACTACTGAACTAACAAATAAACAGTCAAACAAACGCACACACACGAGTGTGTGTTACATAATCAGGGTGTGTGATGCACAGACCCGAACATCTGATCCAGTCTGTTGTTTAAAGCTTCTGTCTGATCAGATGCAGAAATCAGACTCCAGCAAACCAAAGGCTATTAAAATAATAACATTAATCTCCAAGTAAAACCAGTTTACAGTGATTATCAGACTGACTGAATCATCTTAATTTTTCACTTTATTACATTAAAGGCTTTTATTTGAGTTCAATGTCATAAAACTCATCTTCAGCATTTAATGCACAGTTAACAGTTCAATGTAAGTTCAAACACGGTCTGATTATAGATCAGATACTGCTCGTCGTGGCACGATATTTCTACACCACATAAGTGTTAGCGGGGTTTAGGAAGTATTATTATGCTTAATAGAAATAAAACAAACACTTTTGAAGTGTTCAGAAGTATATTTTGCTTAAAAAAAGATTAAATACATTGTAAAAGTTGTAATACATTTCCACAGTTCACATGAATGGGTTAAAGTTTTTATATTATATACAATAAATTATCTTTAATAGATATAAGATCAGACTTAAATTAATATAACAGATATTCATATAAAACTCTAATAGTCTCTGTCTATTAGCCTATATTAAAAAAAATATGGATGAAATACAGCGTTGTTTACATGGGAACAGATATCAGATATTTACATGTACCCCCACAATCTCTGTTTGTAACCTTCAAGGTTTGTATAAACTTTCATGTCGTATTAAATCAAAGTTGAATCAAGCGTTTTGTGCTGATCTGAGACCAGACATTGGCATTAAAACACACAGTCTGTGTGTATTAGCCGTCTGGCTAACGTTAGCTCTGTTCAAATACAACCGAAACACGTCACAACCCGTGCAGAGGGTAAATATATAATCAAATGTATATCAGACTCGAACCTTCTCACTGTAAAGTCCCACCAGCTGCTTCATGCGCCAGTGTGGTCCTGTAAAAACATCCACCTCATCGGGAAACAGAGCCATCGCGCCTCCATTCGATCCCTCAGCAGCGCCAGCGCGGTCTGACCTCAGAGGTGCCAGATCCTCAGCACAGAAACCCCTTCTCAACATAACAACACACCCACAAAAAACCACACATTAAAACCTCCCTTTCACAATTTACGAGCACTAAAACAAAACTACATTCTATTTCTAACACGACAGACACAATGAAACAAAATGAACTAAAATGATTTAACCCCACAGAAAAATAAATCAATAAATAAAAGCAAAACCCTCAACATCAGGCGCACAATAAAAACACCACAATAAAATATAAACTCTCTTTAACACCACACGTACAGTACAATAAAAATGAAATAAACACCACACAACAACAAAGTCCTAGTAAAAATATTGTGCCATTTACATTTTTAAATAATGTAATTACAGTGTTTATGTGCATATATTGTGACATCACTTACACAAGTACACATTCCAGCTACTGCCACTGAAAAATGTAGCACTTTGTATATTTTGAGTTTAACGTGACAGATGGTGAAATGTAACTGGTGTTTTCATCCGAGTCAAACAAATACGGTGGAATCTGGCAACACGAAGGACGTCATCACGTCTACGTGCATTGAGACATGTTCAAGGAGGAGAAGAAGATTGGAATGACCCTCAAGACACACAGACCAAACATTAAATAACGTATATGTGCGTAAATAACATTAAAATACTTATATTTTATTTATACTTAGGTATATATAACGTTACGGCTTCTGTTGTTAAATATATTTAAGCTCATTATCTTGAAGGCATTAAAGTGTGTATTGACCTGTGTCTGAAACAGTAAATACGACAAGAATAAAGACAAGAACTTTATTATTATTAATGGCAACAAAATCATGATTAGTTGTCTCGAAAGAAATCAGACAAGGTTGAAAGAAAAAACTAAAAGTTATATTAAACATCTCGCCTGAACGTGTAAATAGTCGAATAAACATACATGGAATTTTATTTGATATTGGACAACGTGAGCAAACCTCGTCTAAATCCTCATCAACAGTATACAGACAATCAATTGACATCAATAAAAACAACGGAGATGCCAAATACAGGAATGAGAGTAAAGAAACATTTTATCAAACATTTGAGGCCTACAGAAAAATAGAAACAGGTTCTGTGTAGACTCTGTGTATTTGCTTACAGCTGAAAATAATATTATAACTGCTGACTTTCTCTTATACCTGAATGGGTATTTATTGAAGGGTGGGAAAGGAAAGATTAACCGATTCAAAGGTTCTTTAGTGACTGTTGGCAGGCCACAGAAGCCCTCTACCGCTAAATAATCATGCTACATTCTTGTTTATTGGAAGCAGAAATCTTTCGAATTGGATATCATGATAACTCAGCTCATTCAGATTTATGAAAGAGTAGATCATGTTTGAAGCCAGCGTTGAGATGCTGGCCATCAAAACTGTCCGGAATGAATGTGCTTGATTTCTCGCTGGTCCTTCATTCACGCTCGGCAGTGAATCCTCCACACCAGAGGGGGCGCTGTCACGTGTTTAATCTGCCTGCAGCATTTCCTCAATCTCACGGTCCCAGTTATCGTCTCGATTTTCAGGGTCGACGACCATCTCGTATTCCTGCAGCTCCTGCTGCAGCTCCTTTTCCCAATCTGCTGTCTCATCTAACACAAAGAGAGATATCAAAAAATGGATTTTCTTTTTAAAAATCAAGTGCAACGATGAATCGTTCACATTAAGTCCAAGAATGCATTTAGGTAAGATGTCAATCCAAACCGTAACTCGTGGGTGTCCAAACTCACCGTCCTGAGGGGAGCGCTTGTCTTTATCCAGCACCAGCTGCTCCATCTCTTTCCTCAGGTCCTCCTGGTTGATGTCACATGTGTCAAACGCGTCACTCACAAACTCTGAAACTCCAGGACTGGTGGAGATCTCTTCTTCCTGCTAAAATCACACACTGTAAGCATGTCTTGAATGAAACCGGTGATGATAATGCAAATCTGAGGGTTAGTGTGATACCTCATTAGATTTGGGTTTAGTGTTGATGGCCACAGGAGGTGTTTTTGGTCTAATAGTGGACTCTGTGAAGAGAGAAACTGAATGAATGTCTTTTAAACAAACCTATTTATAGAGCCTGGCCAATTTATTGCTTTCAGATGAAAATGTTTTAAGGTGTGTCCTCATTTCTAACTGGTGGTGTATGTGATGACGTACCTGAGCTGGTGTCTTTGAGCGGGGTGGATCCCGTCTCTTCTCTTTTCTCTGCCGCCTGCTGCTGAGCTGCTAACGCTGTGAGCTGAGCCGACTGTTTTATCAGAGATACACGGTAGAAATAATTCCTCCAGAACACATCCTCCTTCACCCTGATCAACACAGACACACAAACACGCTTACACACCCCTGTTCTCATTTAACATGCACATTTATCCCTATAGCAATAAAGAGTTAATAAATAAATAAATTCACTTAAGAGTGAATCAATTTTACAGGTATTAAAATGTTGATCAAAATTAATGTGAAATTGTTGCCAATAATATAAAAGTAAAAGCATTTTCACATTATGCCGAAGAACAAGAATCATCAAATTTGATTTGATTGTTTTGTTTCATGTAAA
Source organism: Triplophysa rosa (assembly GCF_024868665.1). Taxonomy (NCBI): domain Eukaryota; kingdom Metazoa; phylum Chordata; class Actinopteri; order Cypriniformes; family Nemacheilidae; genus Triplophysa; species Triplophysa rosa. The sequence continues at coordinate 1,355,011 of NC_079910.1, forward strand.
AAATCTGTATTCATTTTGTAGTCTATTCTACTTTACTTTGATGATCTGTTGAATGTGCAGATTTAATATCCGTTTCACGCACTGTTTTGGGACGAGGTCAAAGCGCATTCTGTTGAGCAGTTCATCTTCCTGTAACATCACCAAGGCAACGGGGAACATCTGATCAAAGTCAAAATGGTACTGTACGCCGGCCGGAGGGTCACGCAGAAAGTTCCTCTTGTCCTGATTGAAAAGAAATAAAAAAGAAGTTGTTTTACTTCTTGTAAACTGTTGAGTGAAGATTGAGTGAATGTCAGCGGTGTAAAACTCACAGCTGATAATGCGAGAATCTGCTGCTGGATGGTTTCCTCCTCGTTGTATCCGACCCAGGGCGGCACCGCTGCGTCTAAACACAGAAGATTGAGAGGTGTGTTTGTAGAAAACACATAAACGATGCATTTATTTCCAAATATACAGCACAAACATTTCCATACCCGTTTTCTTTGCATTCTTCTCTTGGACAAATTTTTCCTGTTCTTTTTGAAAATCTCCCAGAATGGTCTGAAGAAGAAATATGAAAACAAATGATAATGCACAAGCAGGGGTTTTCCGGGCTCAAAATGAGGCGGAGGTGGTGCCATCCTGATCTTGTACACACACGTACTACCGTACCTTTACGTGGCTTAACTAAAGTGACTTTGACATATTAAAAGTTCTAATAAAATTAGATGAAAATGACAATTGTTACGTTACATAAAACTATTAAAAATATTACGTTTTATTCAACCAAACAGAAATCTTTTTTTTATCAAATAAAGCTTTTCTAACTCTTCTGCCCACAATAGCCGACTGAATTAACCAGTCTTATTTAATGAGCAAAGCTCATTCACATCGTGCATTCTCTGTGGTTCACTTTAGTTTAAATGATTCAATGATCTCTATTCGTTAGTGACTGAAAAATTCAATAGCTTAAATGAATCGGTTCAAATGAGTCATTCGTGTGCGAGTCGTTCTGAACGCAATGTGCGTTCATACTGGCGAACTCGCTGTGTACAGTATACGCTGATTCAACCATCCAACTGCACAGCTGAAGACATTACAATGATGGACGTCATGTTAATTTAAGACATTTCAATAAATTAAATGTACTTGGATGCAAAACAAACAGCCGTGAAACCATAGACTGTATAAAATATGGACGTAGTGTCCGTGACGTCACCCGTAGGTTTGTGAAGAGTAAAAATGAAGCCTAAAGTAGGCGGAGCCGGTCGTCGCCATCTTGGCATCGCGCGTCACTCCCGGATAATCGTAAATGGGCAAAGAGGCGGGACGTGGTTGGAGCTGAGGCGCCCGGTTGGCTGAAACCACTTGTCACTCAAGTGGCCACGCAACTATTTTGCAGAACCTTAAGGCTTAATGTAAGTTAAACGGGTGAGTTATAAAAAAAATCACCCTCCTCACAGTTGTCACGAAGGGTAAAATTACCTATATAGACCAAAATATTTTTAGGCTGTAAACATGTTTTTTTGTGCTGTAAAGTTGGCCATTTTAACATGGGGCTCAATGAGATTCTGCTCTGTTTTGGAGCCCGACTCTAGCGGCCAGTCGATGAATTGCAGTTTTAGTCACTTCCGTGTTGGTTTCACGAGAGAGACCGGAAGATTGCCCCTTGTGTGAAACACAGCTAGCTCTTGTTCTGCAACTCTTTTTAACGCCTCAGTGTGCTGATAACGAAACACCAGCTCCACTGTGGCGTAATGCCGCAACTGCAGTTACAAATGACATCATTTTGGCGAGAGTCTGAGGCGGCACGACATTTGACGGAGGCGGCCGCCCCCAATTTCTCTATGCAGGAAAAACCCTGACAAGTCAGAGAAAACGTTTAAACATAACACTATAAACTGCATTTTCGCATCAATCCATCTGTAATCGATGAAGCCTGACCTTGTCGATGATGCCATCGATGTTGCTTTCCTCCACTGTTTTCTTAATAGTGTGCGCTGTCTCCACCACAGACTCTGAGATCTTTTTAGTCGCAGTACTCGCAAAGTTCAGAATAAAGCCTGGCAAGACGAACATGTTAAAAGACAAAATAACATGAATCAATGACTCTGAAATCAACCATCACACAAGCACTGTTTGTTATTTCTTGCAAACATCAGAAGGGTGCAATGACACAATAAGTTCATGATTCAATATATTAAATGATACTGGGTTCACAATATGATGTTGCATATGAATTATTTATATAAATGTATATATGATATGAATGAATAAAAACTAAATAGATATGTAATTGTAAAATAAAATGGAATATTAACAAATTAAAATTAAGCTAAGAGAACTTCTTAAAGGAATGTTGACACAGGTCACGTGTTGGCAGCTCAAACAGACATCAAATCTTAAATATTTTAGTTTATTTATCTTACGTCATGTTGTCAATCCCTAACACCACCACCACCATCATCATCATCATCATGGAGCAGAGATGGTGTAAGTTTGTGGTACAGAAAGATTATCATGTTTTCAATTTTACAAGTTTATTCATTTACCAGAGTTAATGCTACAGAATACTATAGTAATTATAGTATAGTATGATTATAATGAAATATTACAGCCTACCACAGTAAATAAATACTGTAGCATTTTTACATGTGGTGAATGTCTGACCTGAGCCTGATACCCACCTGTCAGTCTCTCTAGTTATTTAGACATTAACGTCATATCACACTCCATCATACAGTAATACATTAACATATATAGTGTTGTGTGTGTGTGTATATCTCACCGCTGAGGCCTTGGGCCTGTTGCGTCTGATCTTCTGTCTGATCACCTGTGTTGTTTTGCTCCTCTGTCGCTTCCGGTTTGTCTTCATTGACGGACTCCGCGCCCAGCCACGAGCTCCAGCTCTTGAACATGTTGTCTGTCTGTATTCCTGCACTCACTTTAATAATTTAATTTGTTTATTTTACACCATGTTTCACATCCGTCCCTAAGCCACATCAACAACAACAGCTGAGTTCTTCCTCTGTCGTCACACACACACGCACACGAGCTGCTGCAGCTCAACAGCGACACCTGCCGCGTGGAAGAACTGTAGCCAAGATGCGTCTTTTTGTTACGTTATGCGTTTCCCAGTCGTATTTTCGATAAATTGTTGTATGATGATTTACTTTCAAAAATTAAAATGATAAACGGCTCAACGTCGCCACCTGCTTATATATTTTACACAGTGACAAGAAAGCGAGCAGAACAGAATCTTAAAACGTGTCTGTAGTTCTTGCATTTACATACAAATGACTAACACAACTAACATTGTGATTCTTTGCTATTCTCACTCTGATCTGTATAGTTACCTTTAATGAAACACAAAATCTTAGGCAAATCTGAATGATGTCGATCTATGAACATTGATATGAATTTGTTTCTCCTTCACTATATAGAAACACTGACATTCTTCAGTCTTATGGGTCAATTTTTCGAAATTGAGATTTTTACATATTCTGAAAGATGAATAAATAAACGTTCTATAGATATATGAGTTGTTAGAATAAGACAATATCTGGCTGAGATACAACCGTTTAAAACTCTGGAATCTGAGAGCGCAAAAAAATCAAAATATTGAGAAAATTGCCTTTGAAGTTGTTAATCATGGGCACTGTGGCAGACCATCCACTCACAAAAATAAAGTTTTTATATATTTAAGGTAGGAAATTTACAAAATATCTTCATGGAACATGATCTTTACTTAATATCCTAATGATTTTTGGCATAAAAGAAAAATCGATAATTTTGACCCACTTTTGTCTTTTACTAAAAATGTTCCCGTGCTACTTAAGACTGGTTTTGTGATCCAGGGTCACAAATCTCCTTTTGTGTGTCACAGAAGAGAACAGTGTTGAAACTGAAACCAGAACATCAAAATGTTCACTTTTGTATGAATTAAAGCCATTAAAGGGATACTTCTCCCAAAAATGAAAATTCTGTCATCATTAACTTGAGTTGTTCCAAATCTGTACAATTTTTCTGTTCTGATGAACACAGAGAAAGATATTTGGAAGAATGCTTATAACCAGACAGATTCAACTCGAAGATTAGATGAGTAAATGATGAGAGAATTTTCATTTTTGGGTGAAGTATCCCTTTAAGGAGCTTGATATTCCAACACAAAACCAGATGGTTGAAACATTGTCTTTTCTCAAAATGCATTTATTATAAATAACAACTCCATGTTTCTTTTATTTCAGTTTTATTTAGTAGAACAAACAGCAACAAATAAGTCAATGTAAAAACGAAACTTTCTTGACAGGACATTTATGAAATAAGTTAGTTCAGAAAGTTAACGGACGGATCGTCTTTAAATTCTTGCTGGATGGTACAGCCGAGTCTCTCACATGACCACACAGCTGGCATCCTGATGATGACTCTTAACCTGAAACACACGACAAACACACAAGATCTATTCAAGACAACAGTTAGTGTGTGAAAGTGTCCTCAGGTTAGCACATTCGCACATAATGCAGGTTAATCTTGGCATGCAGAAGCCATCCCGGCACAAACACTCATGTCTTCGCAAAGCGGAAGAAGCCACGATCAGACGTTGCTCAAATTCTATAGTGAAAGTTTTAACTGCTTCATTAAGTAACCAAGCAACAAGCGTCCAATCGCAGAAGAGTCACTGTATTGGTGTTAACAAACACAAACTCAGCAGATGACATCAGCGCAGCCGACCGCATCCATCTCACCTGCAGACGCGTCTGCTCTGAGACGCATCACGACAGAGAGCAACATTTCTTTTTCCGTCTTTTAGGCTTTCACAAAACAGAGGTGATAGAGATACAAATACACACATCAGCTCTTCATCATTAAACTCACTGAGCAACACATTCTTAAAGAGACAGTTCCCCCTTAAAGCCTGCAGCTTCTGTTATTTGTTCGATAACAATAACACGTGTTGTGGATAACAGCAGCATGAAAATAACTCATGACAGAAGTGTCATTTTCGGCTGATTAATTCGTGTTACCTGTCGTCGCAGGTGAATATCAGGCGTCACCATGTTTTCATCACAGTCTGGATCTTCATCAGCTTGTCCGTGAACACACACCAGACAGAACTCCGCTACTTCCTGTTTAAAACGCACACAGAGGAGTGAATACGATGAACACCACATCGAATGCGTCTTCTACAGACGTCTCTCACCTCATTCTGTGGGTTTATCAGAGACACTCGGACTTCACCAAACGGACCCCACGTGTCATGTGTCTTCAGCACCAGATCACATACAGAGTTCTGCTCCACGCCTGCACCTGCTGCCCAGACCTGAAGACGAACATCACAGCCAACCTGTCAAAGAGCTACACGAGCAAACCGGACACTCCTCCATCACGCTCTGAATGTGTTTACCGTCAGCATCTGACCAGCACTCAGCACACAAGAGGACGGGACCTGGAAGATGATATCAGGTGCGTCCGGCTGACTCTTCCTCAACACCCAGCCGCCCAGTGCTTGCTCCTAAAATGACAGGTAAACACATGTAGGCCAACAAGCATTACAAGTGATGAAACTGTGAAGAAACATTGTACCTTCTCAGAATTATTCCTGAGTTTGATGAACTTTCCCTCCAGGTCAATCTCATCTATGGACACGTGTCCTCGAGAGGAGGAATGCTGGGAAAACTTGTAGTTGGGCGAGAGGCCGCTACTCGAGCCTTCGTGCTTGCGTTTCTTTCCCCAGTTTTTGCGAGCGGGATGTGAGTGGGTGCGAGAGATGGTCGACTGCTGGAGCGGACTCGGCGAAAGATTCAATCTGTGGGAGAAAAACACACATCAGAGGAGATTCAAGTGACCTGAAACTTTCTTTTACGGGAAGATTTTTAACTTTGTGTGAGGAGCGGAATAAAAGGACTTCTGAAGACTTTAAATAAGCAGTTTGGATCACATATGTAATCTTACGGATTTACTTTGTGTTTAATGGAATAAGTAATAAAGCATGTTTAAATACAGCAGTAGAGTTCATCTCCATCAGTGTGATCGACTCTTTTGACGTCAGGCGGAATGATGGCGTCTCACCGCTTCTCCTCGCCCTCCAGCATCTTCCTGTAAGCGTTGATCTCCATATCCAGCATGAGCTTGACATCCAGAAGGTTCTGGTACTCCTCCAGCTGGTCTTGCATCTGCTGTCTCATGTCGGCCATCTCCTGATCCTTCTGAGAGAGTCTGTGCTGATGGATCTGTCTCTCTCGATCCAGCATCTGCTCCAGCTCATGAACCCGGGACTCCAACTCAGAGTTCTGATCCACAGACACTTGAACGTTAGACTCGAACGACGTAGAAAACTTGGAAAGGCCCGCTATTATGGAATTAAAATGCTTCTTTCCCGACCTGTTTCTGGAGGATGTTGATCTGTGCAGACTGAGCCTCCAGCCGGAGTTTGGTACCCGCCAGCTCCTCTCTCGTTGAAGAAGCGAAATCGCTGTTCTTCACCGCCGTCAGCTTCGCGTTCTCCAGCTGCAAGAGACACGGCGCACTGTTACTGTACACACCCGTGAGATATCCTCAAGCATTTCTGGTGCTTCTGAGATGGAGGTACCATAACAGAAAGACGTGGAACCGGGTGTGTGAAGGTTACTGCCTCGTGTTGCCTCTCCAGCGCCCCCTGTCGCTCAAAGCCCTGAACTACACCTGACCTGCACTTCAACTCACTCTGAGAGTCACATAAATCATCAAACACATGTGATGTGCTATGTATTCATTCCCTATTCTCACTTCAGAGTAAAAATGGTTTAGCTAAATACAGATAGTGTGCGTTTTGATTGTTGTACCTTAGCAGCGAAGGTTTTCTCCAGTTCATCTTTGTACTGTTGGATGTGACTTTCGTGTTCCTCTCGGAGCTGTTTCATGGCTTCGACGAGTTTACCTTCAAACTCTTTCTGTCTGCCCGTGTCCAGCTCCATCAGCCGGCTCTCGTGACGACTGCGCATCTCTCGCACCTCCTGAACACGGGAACGCACATTGAAATAACAACACAAATTTATCAAGTCACCCAGATTACTGCTGCTGTTATTCTGACTTGGTCCAAAAATCGATTTGAGCAGCATTTTAATGTATGTAAGGTTTCCAAATCTGTCACTGTTGTCAGTAAAGATGCTGTCTCAGAAAAATCAATCAATATTAAAGCTATGGTTTTTTATATTTCGGACCTGGTCGCTGAGATGCTTCTGAAAGTCAAGCTGCTCCTGAAGCGTCTGGATCTGATTTTCAGCATCCACACGGCGAAGCAGCTCAGCGTTGAGCTGACTCTTGGCGTTCTGCAGGGCCGACTCCAGCTGGAAGATAAACGATTGAAAAAGTTCAACATCTGTTGTCCACAACAACAGGACGGTGCAGAATTCAAGGAAATCATCAGACTGATGTTCACACACGTACAGACCTTTAAGCATGCCACTTGTGTTCAGACTTACATTCGACACTTGTGTCTTGAGGTCAGAAATGTCATTCTCGAGTCTGCGGTTGGTGGACAGTAGATTTGTGTAATCTGCTTCTTTAGAGTTCAGAGCGGCTTCAAGGTTCCGCCAATGACCGACAGCCGTGTTCAGTTCACACTCTTTCTTATTATTCCTGAGAGGACAAAAAGCAGAACGTTAGAATGTTAAAATCACCAACAAGACAAAGAGACGCAAAGTTGTATGTCTCTTTCCATCCAGCCATCCTAAGACCACATAACCAACTTCAATATCTCTATAAATAAACAAACTTAAACAGATGTTAAAAGATGTTAAAAGATGTAAAAAGATATTAAAGAGAAACAATTTTGTTTATACTTTGTATATCTAATGTATACTTCACACAAGTTATGAAAAGAAGTAATGGAACATGTTGTAAATCCACAAATTATAAACCAACTTATGTTAAATGGCACAACCATATAATCGTATGCGTAATGAGAGCCCCCTTCCTCCAAAAGTCTGGAGCCCCTCGTCACAGGACCACAATATGTCCGGTTGTCCTGACATCGACCCTTGTTATCAATATCGATCATTACAGCATTATTATACAATACAAATATAGAAGTATAAATGAAAGCTAAAAATACAAGTAACAAACAAATGCTGAAAAAATGGCGCGGTCTAGATACATCAATAACTAAAGAATTTATTTGCAAAAACAGTAACTTGATAAAAATCTAAAATCCTGTTTTTTTTACATTCCAAGTAATATCAAAGTAAGTAATAATGATTAAAAAAGCACAGCTAACTTACACAATAAAACATGACAACACAATAAAAAACATGATTTATGAACATAAATAAATAAAAACGGAGTTATCAGTTTTTGCAAATGAACTCTTCACATCTCATTTTGACTTCATGCGACGTTGCGCAGACCGATCGGCGTGAAACAATCGAAATATCGCGAGGTTTTTTAATCTAGACAAGGCTTTCGAATCACCCTCGCGATATTTCTATGTCACACACTGGTCGGTTTGCGCAGCGCCCCATGAAGTCATACACACCTGTTGTTTCTTACAGACAGTAATATTAAAATAATCACGAGAACCTGGCTGTGAGTTTTCTGTGCTCTTCCTGCAGCTGTGTCAACTCAATTTGTAGTCTGGCCCGCTCGTTCGCGGTCGCGTCCAGAGTTTTGCGCGCATCCGCCAGCTCCGTCTCGTACAGGCGGCGCACGTTGCCCACCTCGCGCACCGAGGTCTCCGACTTCTCCTCCAGCAGGAGCTGCATGGAGGACTTCTCATTCTCCAGCAGCCGAACCCGCTCGATGTAGCTGGCCAGGCGGTCATTGAGATGGCGCAGGTCCTCCTTCTCCTGCAGGCGCGTGATACGGGTCGGGCTGACATTGGCCGGAGACGCGCCGCTGCGCCTGGAGGAGCGCGCGGCGGCGGGGGCGCGGCTGTCCAGCGGTGTGGAGGTGATCATGGCCGTGAGTCAAGATGCTGAGGAATAAATAGAGATCCTGTGAAGCGCACACTGTATAAACTCTTAAGAAGTAAAATAAAACACGCAAGATGTCAATATCACGAGCGTATCGCGAACCGCAGGATTTTACTGCGTGTTTCACGGAGAGGAATAAACTCAATCGCGCTTCATCACGGTCAGCTGCGGCGTGACGTCACATCACCGGACCGGATTTAAAGAGACTGCGCTGAAATAATAAACATCGAGCAAAGCTTCATCCGAAATAATTTACACAAGATAAACCATTTTACCAGGATAAACAATCATTTTAGAGTAATGACATTGTTTGTATAATCATTAATTTCCAATCATTGTTTCATAACTGTTGTAATTTGGTATTAACCACCCCGTCATAAAAACAGAATTTATATAAAATGCCAATAAATCTGAATGCAAATGATGTTTGAATGAGACCATGTAGTATACAAAATATATAATAGTGCTTATTGGTTAAAAGAACCTCAGGAATGCATATTCATGAATGTACAGGTAGGCGGTGGGCGTGGCTATGATTTCAGGTGAGTTAAAATTCTTCAAACATCAGAATATTTATTTGGATTCTCTGAGACTACTGAACACAGCTGATATTCACTCAGGTAAGTGACGAACTGTCCGCTAGTTTAGTAGTTTCTCCTGAAATATTGTCTAAGAATAATTTAAAGTATGATATTGGGCTTAAAGGAAATATGTATTTTGTGGTTTAATTGTAAGTATTTATGAATAGACTCGCATAAAAATATTATAATAATATAAAACTATTTTCTCCCCACTTTCTGACATGAGAAATAAGAATCTAATCAACTGAATGTACATTTTGGTCCAAAAATGATTGTGGTGGACCTGGGTGATTGTTTTGAAGATCAGTGGACAGTCTAATGACTCATGACAAACAAGAAACCCTTAAACAACTATGACTAAACATAAAAACTGTCATTGATTGAGCAGGTGACATCATACAGTATTAAGAATCAGGGGCGTGTAAACTTTTGCCCTGGGCTATTTTTTAGAAATTCTGTTATTATTCTTTAGTGTGAACTATATGTTAACATTTCTTTAGTGAAATAAGTTGCTCAGGGCAGGACTAAATTAAAAATAAACCTTAATTTTCAAAAATCCTCTTATTTTCACAAAAGTTTCAGCTTTTTCCAGATTCTGCAAGGGGTGTGTAAACTTTTGAGCACAACTGTACATTATACACATATGCACAGTATATACACAATATATACACATTAGATGTTTTACATACATGTTAAATATGCAGGTGTACACGTGTATGTATAACGGATCAACCATATAGTGCACACAGTACAGATATAGGTATGTAAGTTTGGTAATGGATGGTTATTGCATGAGGTGCAATGCATGATGCATTATAGTCCATGAAACTGTAGTGCATGGTAAAAAGAAGTGTGAGCGTGTGGAGTGTATCAGTTTTGATGTTGAGCAGTCTAATAGCCTGAGGGAAAAAGCTGTCCTTCAGCCGGTTTGTGCGGGACCGGATGCTCCGCTATCGTCCATAACAAAATGCGAGGAACGTGATTGGTCGAGAAGGCTCAAGCTCGAAAAAATGCTCCGTTGGAGCATAGTTTTGTATAAATGTAAGTTTAATTTTCACTTCAACAACTTCTGATTGCATTTCCAGCGATAAATTAGTATTATAGTTTTTAAATATATGATTAGTTATTGCAAAGACGCACTCTGTTTATAATTCAAATACACTTCCGTTACGCTGCCTATCTGTTTCTCTGGGCTGCCTCCGAAGTCATGGCGGTCGGCTGCTGTTTGTAACCAAAAGCTGCCAGCGTTTTGTTTTACTAAAAAAGCGCCTTTGTCAACTTTTTCTTGCCAAAAAAGAAGTCAAGTCTGAACACGGCCTTAGGTTGCAAATGCTTTCAGATTATAACAACAAAAATGAGTGGATGCTGAAGGAGCCACAATCCTATCAAATATCAAATATTTGAAGGGTAAACATATTATCTGGATGGAGATAATAAGCAACCAAGAAGTAAAGAAACCATATTTAACATTCAATTTAAAGTCCCTGCTGTTGCTTGACTATAGAGTCATGACACAATTTGTGTTTTCAGTCATGGCGTCCTCTAGTGGTCCATTAGATGAAGAGCTTCAGTGTTCTGTGTGTCTGGATGTGTTCAATGATCCAGTCACCACTCCATGTGGACACACCTTCTGCAAAACCTGCCTGAACGAATGCTGGGAAAAACACAGAGAACTGCGTCTGTCCATTCTGTAAAGAAACATTCATGAAGAGACCGGATCTGAAGATCAACACCACACTCAGAGAGGTTGTAAAGCACCTTCTTGTGCAAAATCTGGAGAAATCTAGAGAGCACTTTAAAGAAAAGATTCATCTGGATAAACCTGATGTTTTCTGTGACTTCTGTACTGAGAAGAAAAAAGCTCTGAAGACGTGTCTGATGTGTCAGAGCTCTTACTGTCAAACTCATCTGGAGCCTCACACGAGAGTCCAGCTTCTGAAGAAACACACACTGATCAATCCTATCATGGACTCCAGATCTCATATCTACTCGTACACTGGTCAAACTTTCACTGAAACTCTCTATCCATACGTCTGCCCATCTCTTAATGATGAAGGTAAAAACTCAAAGCCTCTGATCATCTTACCTGTGCGTGAACGAATGAACCAGTAAATTATTGACTGAATGTGAGATTAAACGAATGAACAATAGTTACCAGAAATGACATCACTCACCTTCAGGTCATTTCACATAAACACATGATGTTTTATTTGTGAAACACAAAAGAGGATTTTTATAAGAATCTGCATACAGCTCCTTTTGTACCACACTTCTCAAAAGTCTACAAAAACATGCAGAATGCATTTCTACAAATAGTTTAGAAAAAGCTTTATTTCTTTGAATAATGATACAGTTTAGTTTCTCAACTTTACATTTTAAATAGACATTATTTACTGTTATGTGTTTTGTTATGGACATTGAAGAGTGATTTATGAGTTGATAAACTTGCACTTATGTGAACAAACAGACAGACTGTAAGTGTTATGAACTGTGTGAGATCTTTAGATCTCAGAAGGGTTGTGTTGCGCTGAACTGAACTTCTGTTCTGCAGGACCAGACTCAGTTTGGCATCACCGCCCATACGAGGCCCCGCCCCCTCCATAATGATTTCAACCGTCACGTCTTTGGCCGAGGGGAAGGGATACATCATCGGTTTAGAGCCGTAACGACTGGCCGTCTCTACAGCCATACGCTCCTCCACTGAACCTGAAACATGATGGAAGTGTGTAAGTTACATTTATATGTCAGTGCTTGTGGAGGTGACATCACTGTAATGTCTATAAAGAGTGTTTTCGGACACTCTTGAATGTGTTCATCTACTTCAAACAATGCAGATAAAGTGCATTTGGAGATGTTTTGTTACCCTCTGGGTGTTTGTAGAGGTGTGTGATCTCGACACGCATGTCTGAGCCCACGGCTTTAGTGCTGATGTGCTGACCGATGGAATTCTTCTCCACATGGACTTGAGAGAGGGGGGGGGAGACTCTGACCTACTCAAGTTCAAAAGTATTTTGCGCGAGACAAAACCAGTGCTCGTGGAGAGTAAGCTAGCGGGCGCGCGACGAAGATGGTAGCTGAATGCAGTTTCTTGCCCCAAAAACATGACAGAAAAAAGGAAGAAAACTTATCACTTTCACAACGAATGGGAGGAGGAATTCTTTTTTACGACTGTGAAAGAAACCTGCGTGTGTCTCATTTGCGGGGCGACGGCAAAGCGGCACAATGTGGAGAGACACTTCACTACGTGTCACAAAAGCTACCATGCGAACTACCCACCGGGAAGTGCACTACGGACAGAAAAAGCCTGTGAGCTAAAGGCAGCTTTGGGTAAGCAACAGTCTTTTTTCACGAGGCCGGCGAAAAAGTCACAAAAAGCAACCGAAGCCTCGTTTAGAGCTACACATTTTCTGATCAAGAAGAAGAAGGCATTTTCAGACGGAGAAGTTTTCAAAGCAATGATGATAACTGCTAACACTGTACTTAAAGACGAGAAAAATGTAACCGATCTAATCTCCACTCTCTCTGACGTCCAACTGGGTGCATCTACGATGGCTAGACGAGTGTCAGATATGTCTGGTAATTTGGCCGATCAGCTGGACCGGGATCTGGCAGAGTGCAGCTGGTTTAGCATCCAGTGCGACGAGTCCGTGGACAGCAGCAGTACAGCGCAGCTGTTAGTTTTTATCCGGATGGTGTTTGAAGATTTCTCCACAAGAGAAGAACTGCTGACACTACTGCCATTAAAGACAACTATGAGGGGAGTTGACATTTATAACACGGTGAAGGAGTTTTTCGTGCAGAAAAAGGTACCATTGGAAAAGCTGGTAGCGGTGACTACAGACGGGGCTCCTGCTATGATCGGCTGACATACAGGTTTCATCGCTCACTGTAAAAGTGACCCAGACTTCTCAAAATTTCTGCATTATCACTGCATCATTCACCAGCAGGCGTTATGTGCAAAAGTGATCGGCTTTGGACACGTGATGACTCCCGTTGTAAAAATCATAAACGACATCCGCTCCAAAGCAAAACAACACAGGATTTTCAAGGTGCTATTGGAGGAGATGTCAGCTGAATATGGTGACCTGCTGCTACACACAGAAATCCGATGGCGAGTTTTACTTCGTTTTTTGTCACTTTTGGGTGAAATAAAAGAGTTCAAGCAGTCCAAAGGCGAAGACGTCTCACTGCTAGAGGACACAGAGTGGACACTTGACCTTGCATTTTTGACGGACATTACTGGGAAACTAAACGACTTGAACTGCCAGCTGCAAGGCAAAGGTAAGACTGTTGTTGATATGATAAGTGCTTTAAATGCATTTAAAGCCAAGATGAACATTTTCTCTTTGGATTTACAGAGAAAAAAGGTGCTGCACTTTCCCTCTGTGCAGTCGGTGCTGAAAGACAATGCTTCTGCATCTGAGACATTTGACAAAGTTGCAGAAAAGTACTGTGAAGTCATAAACAGACTTGGGCAAGAGTTTGAGAATAGGTTTTGTGACCATCATCAGCTTGAGCCATGTGTGTCGTTCATTTCCAATCCTTTCATGAATGTGGACACAACATGGTTTGCTGAGCAACAAAGTGCAACGTTCAACTTGGATGGTGGACAGGTGGAGATTGAAATCATAACATTGCAAAATGAGCTCCACCTCAAAGCCTACCAGGCTGCACCGAACTTTTGGTCCATTGTTGACACAGAGAAGTACAGTGGAGTATGCACAGCAGCTATGAAGGTTGCTAGCCTGTTTGGTTCAACCTATCTCTGTGAATCAGCGTTTTCTGACATGAACTCCATCAAGAACAAACACAGAACACGCCTCACTGATGCACATCTGAAAGACTCACTCACAGTTGCAGTGTCAAGCCCTTCGTATGACTCGGTACCCATGAAGTAGCTCTCAGTTTCAAAATGGTTTGTGAGCCCTGCTTCAGAGCTAGCTAAGGCAGAGTTAGCTACGTGTAAGTTAACGCTCACATACAGCAGGGCAGGCTACTGCAAGTTTATCAATATCATATTGGTTATATACGGAGCATAAACTTGATTTAACTTTATGAATATGCATTACACGGTTACGTAATGTTAGACATACGAGACTTGGCACTACGTTTAGCAAACTGAACACTGTCAACATATTAATAGCTTAATTTAGCATCACGTTAATTCTATTATCCATGTGCATAAAAAACAACCGCGTTTGCAAACGTTGTCCAGAAATGTTAGCAATACCGAGACTCAAGAACTCGAACTCAAACAAACCAGCGAAAATAAAGTTTATTAACGCTGCACTATGCTGCAAACGTTACTACATGAATTAAAACGAAAACATTTAATGACTTACCATAGTTTAATCCCCTCAGGCGCTGAAAACATGTTTCGATGCGCAAGCTTTCCTCAGGCTCTTCGCGCCAGTTGTAATGTTCGAAGTGCGCATGCGCATCTATTATATGGCTGTGTGGAATATATTTTACTTGCATTCATTAGTTTTATACATCGCTTAATTTAATGACAAAACACCAAGTAAATATTACTTGGCATTTTCATTTAAAATTTCTTATGTATTAGAGCACAAATAATTACAAAGGAACCTCAAGTAACACATTGAATTAAACGCGACATTTTAAAGTAGAAAGACAAAATACAACTTGCTTGTAAAACATACTCGAGTAATGCTAGCTTTATTTACAAACTCAAAAAAACATTTTTTACAGTGTGGTTCAGAAATTTTGGTTTGATTTGTGGGCCCATTTAAACAAGGCCCCCATTTTGGCACAATCTTTTAGTTTGAAAGCTATTATTTGTTATTATACTAACCCTGTAAACAAATCTAAAGAATAAATTTACAATTTTTTCATTTTGTTTGGCAACTTTTTTATACATAAACAAACATATTTGGGCTCAAGCCCTATTCTGTCGCTCCTTTTGATTGAAGTAGACTCATTGCTCAAGTCTTTTTATTTATCTAGAAATAAAAAATGTATTAGGTTTTTGAAGATGTATGAGAAAATCCATCCAGGTGACTCTGTATAGGTTTTCTTTTTGTTTAGTTTTGTTTTGCTTTTTGTTTTCTCGTGTAATTTTCTGCTTAAAGTACATTGTAATTTCTTCTCCTTGTAGTCTATCATTGTTCAATCCCCTCATTGACTTTATGCATTTTACTGTTTACATAACTGTCATCGAATATCCTTATTGTTTTTCTTTTTTTGTACAATCTTGTATATTCTGCAATTCACACAAAAAAGTGACCTGCCTTTAGCAATATTTCCTGAAAATGAGTTGCAACAGTGGCACACACACACTTTCACAATGCACATCACCATCAAAGCATCATGCACAATAACAGCAGGTGAACTGAAAAGTATGGTTTCATTTCTTAAGTTTAATTTCTACAGACTCCTGTGTAATAACACACTGAAGTTAACAGTGGTCGAGTGTCGGCTGTGGAACACAGTGTGATGTGAGGTCATTCAGGTTTGTGGAATGAATTCTGTGTCGAGTCTAAAACAAACTTTACACACGTACGCGAATGCCTGGACACATTACACACTGTTCTGATGTCAACAAAAAAAGAAAATTCCTAAACAAATAAAAACATTACCTTTTAAATTCGACAAGATTCTATATTCAAACTATTTACTCCATCATGTTTGTAGAAGAAAACAGACCCGTGTTTAACAACGAGAAAACATTTGGCAACGTAACAATGCACAAAACTACACGATCTTTTAGACTATAAGGGTTTGCTTGAGTAGAGTCAAAAATCACACACACAAAAGAAACACTCTTTGGTTTGTGAATGGGCTGTTTGGTCTGTTTTACTCTCAAGACTCTTTCACATGACTCGGATCAGACTCAACACAAGCATGATTGACTGTCATCAGCTCAATGTGTTTGTGAATTTATACATCAGCTCCAACAATTCGTGAGAAACATGAGAACACATACTGTATGTAAGAGGATGTTTTTAATGCATCTGAAGAATGGGGTCGTCTTCTAATCGAGCTCGAGGCTTTGAAATGTCAATAACGCAGCAGCAACAATAGGTGGCGCCAAATCCGTGTAAAACGAGTTTGATCAGGACTGAAGCGCCAATCAGAATGCTAACAGTCATCGAAAAGCTTCTAATCTTTTTCTCTTTTAGATTGCAAGACTACAATAAGGTTTCACTCCTGTGTCAATGAAATTTTGGTAGGCTTCACAGTTTTCACATTAAAGCGACAACGAGCAACTTTTTGACCTTAAAATAATGTCTCTAAAATTATTTTAGTGGTAGGTCAACTTTTAACTGGACGAATTTTACTGCCGTTGCTACCTAAGCAGCCTCTTATCGGCTGAAATTGCACTTGTATCTTTGGTGTTCGGGCCGAAACAAGCCCCGCCTATCCCCTGCTTTACGGCATACGTCACGTTTTACTCGTAGCCTGGGAGAAGTTAGCCAACAGCAGAGCTAACAGTAAGACGAAACGAACCAAAACATCACCATGGCAGAGCCAGCCAAAAAAACAAAGAGGGTTTTGTCGGAGGAAGCAAAGAAAAGAAAGCGAGAGAGTGATCGGACACGAGGCCGGTCACGAAACAATATCGGACGGGCTTACACTCGGTGGCGCGAGCAGCAAGAGGCAACGGGTTGCAAAACGGATGGAGACCTAGCGGTCCGGCTCCTGGATTTGTAAGTGTTATTTGTACATTTTTTGTTACTGTCCTGTACTTTTGAACGTATTTGTTATTAGTCTGTGTCATTGGCGCACAACCGGTTCACACTAGCTGAGAGATATGGTTGCCAGTGTCGATAGCTAGCATGTTGTCGTGTCTCATCATGAATGTGTGTAGTGCTTGTAAATGAAGACTAAAAAAACACACTAAACGTGTTGTGGTAAAAAGTAGCAGATTCTTTAGTTCAGACCAGTAAACCGCGTAAATGTTGAACAGTTCAGTCGTTGAGTAGGCTAATGTTGTCGTTATATACAGTATATGTATATGCTATGCGCAGTTTTCATAGCATATCTAGGTCCGCCGGCTTTGTAAACAAACTCACGCGTATTGAGCTGCCAGCGGGAAATCTTTGCAACAGTTTTTACAACACTGTAAACAGACAATTCCGCTTATCAACCACGTGGGGCAACAGTGAGCAGAAGTTGCTCGTTGTCGCTTTAAGATTAAAAGCCTAAATAATATTAAATTGTACCACAGGCTTTTTTTTGTGGTGTTTTAAACGTGATTGTTGGTACATTTTACCAGCATTTACCATACTTTATTTACAATATATACAATAAAATATGCAGTACGAATTATTTTCAGGTAAATGTATTTTCTTTATATAAGACAAGAGCCAAAAAGCATCTTGAAGGGGGGTGTCTTATTTGGGACAATATAAGTAAACAGGCACATCTACTGTGTGAACACAGTTTGTGTTACTTTTAACTCGACTTGTGTTTTCCCTTTTATTTAACACAAAATGACACACACAATATGTTAAATAGCGTAACACAAACAATCAACAGAGTGCATGAATATTAAATGCTATAGAGAATGTGAAGCTGACGTCACGCCCTATGTTGCAGTGGTGCCGCCATCTTGGGAGGATCATACTCCACTGCTATTATTGTTTTGATATGTAACTGTTACTTGTTTTGTTTGATATATGGAAAAATCGAAAGTAAAGGAACCAGGGGCTTTTCCTGAACGACTCTGCGTAATACTATTACGGTTTTTATCACAGCAAGACCGACCTACCATACTTATATTTCCCAATCAAACAAGAAAAACAAAACACTGCACTGAACGCACTAGCAGCCATCCTCCCAAGATGGCGCAACATTCAACGCGGCATGACATCGATTAACAAGCTCTATATGCTGTTGTGTAGACATAAACGTTATAATTGATAAACACAATACAACAAAACAAAACAAGCGTGTTTAGCTAACTCAACGTTAAAAAGTGACCATTAAAAACCTGTAATATTGAGATAATGCATATAAAGACATTCTCACCTGTGAAAGGTTTTCACATTTAGTCAGGAATCTAAATCTCAACCATAAGCTGTTGGCACGTCAGGAAACTCATTGATTCTATGTCTGGAGCGGTCGAATGTGTCATCTACAGATGCTGATGCGAGTCGTGTGAAAGAATTTTAAGAATATGAAAGATTCCCATTTTCTGTGTTTAGTGTGAATCCAGCAGGAGAATTGTGTGATGAGTCTGAGCAATATTTCAGTGGCTGTTGAATTGAACTTCAGTAAACATCAAACAAACGTGTGTGTGTGTGTGTGTGTTTGCTACATGTTTAAATGAACAGGCTCTCAGTGGGTTTGGTACAGTCGTGTCGGACGGTGGGTTTATGTGAGTCCGATCTCCTCCAGGACGCTGCGGGGGGTTTCTGCCTCCTGTGGAAGGAGATGAACATTTCTCCAATCACTCAGAGGTCAAACGGTCATAAATGTTTTAATAAATGCTGTAAATGCTTTCATGGACTTGTTTTCCATGTTGATAAATAAATGCTTTTCTAGATTCTGCATTTACGCTTCGTTTAAATTGTTGTTTAAAACTCTTTTTACATTATTATACTTTATAAATAACTCAATTATTATTATTAATATGAATTATTTATAAAAACAATCATTATTTTCATTAATAACCCTTTAAAAGGACTTTTTTATTTTAAATAAAAACATTAACATTTTTATAACACAAACACGATAGACATCCAAAAACAAAACCATTTGTGTAAAACATTTCACTCCAACATGAACATTTCTTCATCATCATGTTGTTTCAAATCCATATGATTTACAATTTCCCTTTCATTTAGATCTCTTTAAATTTGTCAAAATCTCTCTTCGTGTGTTATGCAGAAGAGAGTCATGGTTTTAGAACAACATGAATTAATGACAACAGAATTTTCATTTTGGGTGAAATATTCCTCTAAATTTTGATGCGAGTTTTAAATGATGATGTCACTGTGTATTTATTTCAGGTTTTTAAAGATGTGTCGTGCCACCCCTCCGGGCACAGCTGCTTTATTTCATATGTATGAAGCACGAGATGAGCCGAGCTAAATTTATCCTGTGACATCTGAAAATAATCCACATGTGGGTTGAACACACAATGACTCACTGATGACAGAAACACACAATGACGACACACACACACACACACACACTCAAACAGACAACTGAACTTACTTTGGCATCCTGAACACAGCCCGGCCAAAAACAGGGAACAAAAACAAGAAACATGAGAATTTTTAAAAGGTTGAAAATCATGGTTGAAAAAAAATAAATCAAGATTTACACACTTTAAAATAAAGGTTGCACAAAGGTTTTATAGCCTCTTATAATCTTTCTATAATGCTCATGTTAGCGTGTACTGGTTCAGTAAAGAACTCAGAAAACAGCACGCTGCTCTGAGGAACCTGTAAAGAACCATCAAGAACCTTAAGAAATGGATAAAAACAGATATTAAAACCTACTGAAGAACCTTTATTTTTAAAGTTTTGTAGTGAAAAGCAGGTGACGGTTCCACGGCAGAATGAAGTCAGACCTGATGCGAGTCTACGGTCGATTTGGGTTGGTTGTTAAAAATTGTAAAAGGTATTTAACAATATAAAAATGTGTCCGAGACACTACACTTGATTATTATACTGCGATTGTTTTATTGTTAATTCTTATTCATACCGCATAGTGACTTTTGCTATTGTGTAGTGTTTATTCTGATTTCTCCTCATTTCTTTTATATTGTATTGTCTTTATGCTCATCTACCCAATCTGTTCAAAGAATAGACAAAATAAGACTATCATTTCATTTTCATCTCGAAACTTGAAGCATTTCACTCTAAAAACATAAATATATATTTATTCAAATAAATTTCAGTCAGCACAAATTAAATGAAACTGCAATTAGAATCACCACTGAGAATTACAGTAAGTTTTCATGAAATTCACCCTTCGAAAGTACACAAATGTAAATGTATTCATTTCATTTAACAATAACGATTAATTCAATCTACTTATTTCTTTCTACTTCCCAAATCACACATATTTTTATAAGTGGATCAATGACATAAACAGGCATTGACGTGTTTGAAAATCAAACTCTATAAAGAATACAATATTTGATATAAAGACCAAGGAGCTCTAGTTTAAATCATGGAACGTGAACTGTCCCTGTAACAAATAAATCACATTGAACAGATGATGCTGAATGATGGCAATACTGAATCAATGAAAGTGATATGCGGTGTTATTCTCCAATACAGAGTCATTCAGACAGTTTGAGTGCTAATTGTTTCCAAATGTTGTATAAAACTACCATTGATTGTGCAAGTGTTATCCAAATGTAAATGCATAGATTTTCTCCTATTACTGTAATTGAATCAATAAAAAGATCATAAGTTGCTACGACAAACAATAGTCACATCATCTACCACAGTACATTCAGTAACAGAGATACAAACCCACCTCAGTAAATACAAACAAGAACACAACAATACAACCAGAACATTTTGGACGGACTAAACCTTTATCAGTACTTCTGTCTTGTTTTCCAGTAAAAATAACCAAATAGAGTTAAATGAAGGCTTGTTCACATATTACTGACAGTCTATTTATTTTTGCTTATGATTTATGATTAAAAATCTGCTGCTGATATTCAATAAAAATAAGATTTATAGAAGAGTCCAAGAGCTGAATCATCCCTTACACGAACACGCTGACAATAGACGTCTATAAGAACCTCAACAAGTCCATCATAATCAACTTAAACGTATTCAATATTTTATGCAATTTTGTTGCTTTGGCTGTGAATTTTACAGATGGGATGTTAAAATGGGAAAAAAAAAACAAGACAACAATGCTGATTAAGAAACAAACACTAAAAGGTCTCAAATGCTTCGTTTGTAATGAATGTGAATAACGTCCTGCACATGAACCAATGTCAGTTTGAGTGAAATGATGGAGGGGAAAAACATCAAACACAGTCCACAGATAAATGACACGCAGTGAAGACCCGAGGTGCAGCTCTGTGATAGGACGGTGTGGAGGCAGAGGTGGAGCCAGCAGCCGTGCAGTGCGGTGGGAGGGGCTCAGCATGCGGGATGGACAGCGACAGCCAATCAGTACACAGGCATGTTAAAGTACTCGTGTCGCGGCTGAAGGAGACACACACACACGTGATAATGGTGCAGGTACACATGTGAAAAACACGTGTAGCACAACATGCAGTGAAAAACACACATCTGTGGGCACGCAACAAACAGAGCTGAAAACGAAGTGAATTCACTCTTGTTTAGATAACACCCCCACACACACACACACCCCCACACACACACACCCCCACACACACACACACACACACACACACACACACACACACACACACACAGAGAGAGAGAGAGAGAGAGAGAAAGTGAGCTATTAAATTCAACATGTCTTTCTTTACACATTGCAGGTACAGCTGCATTTTTTACTTTGGACGAGACTCAAAACTGTTATAATTCTATCAGAAGATGAAATAAAAAGAAAAATCACAATCTGTCTAACTCTGTAACACTAAGAAAACAGCTGGTGGACATTGGTAAACTTGTGTCTACATTAACAGATAGATTTTGTGAGACAGAACACAATGCAAGTGTTTCTCAAGGAAATACGAACTACCTTTAACACACGCACGCACACACACAAAGCTACCCCTAAACACAAACACAAGGTGACCGACCGGTTCCATCGACCGTCTCGTCCTGACAGCTACACATGAACACACACAAACACGCGCAGACAAACCTGAGGCGTGTTGATCTGTGCGAGTTTAACTCTGGAAGAGTCCAGAGGACTCGGCAGATGTGTTTGGACTCAGAACACCTGCAGGACACACAACAGATCAGAGACGCTGAAACGCTGACCTGAGAACAGCCGCAACAAATCCTCTGCGTCAACCCTAAACCGTGATCACAGAATCCAGTTCACCTGTCTGTCTGCTTCTCTGTCCCAAATGGGATATACCGCCCTCCCAAGGGCCCTTCGGAGTGAAAACAATCATGGCCGCCATGTTGAAGGGTCGTTCCAAACCGAAGTGCTCATAACTGGCCACTTCAAAGGGCCCTTGGGAATGAAGGATTTGGAAGGGTACAAATGATGGACACTGATGATGGTGATTCTTTGCGTGGCAACCGCTCCTCCTGACAGGCACGGAATGATGACGCAGAAGGGCACAGTTGTTTGGTCCCCTACACCCTTCAACCCTTCGAAGCGCTCACTACGGAGGGTAGTCCCTTTGAAGGGCTTAGGGATGAGAACGCAGGGCGACCGTATCTCTCTCTGTCTGTCTGTAATGACATCACATTCTCTCAAAGGGATAGTTCCGATCAATTCTGTCATGAATTACTCACTCCCTACTTTTTCCAAGCCTGTATAAATTTCTTTGTGTGGTCGGTTGAACATCATTGACTCCCATAGAAGGAAAAATAACAACGAACGTCAAAAGTGTCCCAGAACGGTTTGCCGCACTACATTCTTCAAAATAACTTCTTTTGTGTTCAACAGAAGTCAATTTTCCTACTATGGGAGTCAATTGGGTCCAAGAACTGTCTGGTTATAAGCATTCTTCGAATTATCTTTCCCTGCGTTCATCAGAACAAAGACATTTATACAGATTTGGAACAACTCGAAGGCGAGGAAATGACGACGGGATGTTCGTTTAAAGGCTCGTGCAAGATTTCTCATTAAGGACAAAATCAAGCAAATGTCCAGCGGCTCATTTGGGCTTTGAGCTCAGAATCCGTGTGGAATGTCTCGGTTCTTTCAGGAACGATTTCTCATTAGCTGACGGTGAACCCGCAGCGCTGGGAATGTGGGACTGTGTGCTTTCAGGTAAAAACATCTGGACAGAACAGGGAGATTGCGTTCAAGCTCAAATCGGTTTAAATGATTCAAATGGGGGAAAAGGAGAAGTAAAGCTGACACAAAACACAAAACTGACACCCGGATAACAAAGTAGAACAGATGCCTGTTATCCAAGAGAGCGTGAAATGATAATCAGATTATTCATATTAAAACTAACCTACATCACGGCTGGAAGAATAGAAAATAAGAGATTCTGTTTTGCTGCAAGAAGATTTTTGTTGATGTCGTTTAAATGACACAGGCACATTTCTACTCAAAATGTGTTCAGATCAATTATTCTGAGAAACTAAACATCACTGTAATACAGTCAGTAAAGTGATCATCATATCCATGTTTCATACATTGATCCGTACTGAAAAAGTGAAAATGAATATATTTAATAAGGGGGAAATGTGCATGTCATGTCTTCATTTTCTCTATATGCAAAACATTATTTCTTATTTTGATTTTGGGATCATGAAAGGTTTGGAAGTGACTCTCGCAGCGTATGATGGGATGTATTTGGCTGCAGTGGTGTAGAACATTCACAGCCGTTCAGACGTCCCATCTATGATCACACTGAAGCATCACCACCAGAGAGAATGAGAAATGAAGTTAAATGGGTTTCTCTCATCCAGCTCAGTTAGTTCTCATCAGGCATCACGACTGAGCCAAACACTTGGAAAGGACAAATGTTTATATATTATTGAGGTTTCAAGAAAAGTTCTCCCAAAAATGAAAATTAGGACATTATTGGCTTAACTCACGTTCATTACTTGCATTCACAGTGAGCAAGATCCAAATATAACAAATAAGTTCTCAGAAGTGTAAAACTAAAAGCTTCACACTGCAAGAGAAATATCATTTCTAGTCCAAATAAATAAGATTTGCTCCATTTCTTACACAACACAGACGTTATGTTTGTTGTACTTTTTCATTGCTTCGATGTTTATTAAACTAATCATTTTGATTTTTGGTTGAACTGTCCCTTTAAGACTGATGCTACATCCCAATTTGCATACGGACTGCAGTCAAGTATGCCAGATTAACATCACAAAAAGAGTTTGTGATGCCAAGTGTGCATGTTACCCACAAGCCCTTGCGCTGTGAATAAAAGGTAGTACATTAACATCATAGTAGAAAATGATAGAAAAATAGGTGGAAAGTTGCTGTTGTATAGTTTTAAAATGTCAGAAGCAAATAAGCCAACATACAGATGTCAAAGAAACAGGCAAACACAATGCGTTGTTGTGATGTCTTACACTACTCTTATCAGAAGTTCATACTTTAAGTGTGAAGTTTTAAGTATGTGCACTGGGATGCAGCCTCAATCTTAGGAATGTGCTTCGGGTCAAAGGTCAAGAGTTCAAAGGCACCCGCTCACATTAACACATGTCCTCCAATCAGAGCAAGCGTCATCATGCCCAATCACAAACAGGCAAATCACACCATTTACCAATAAGCTGACAGAGTGGGCCGGACTCTTATAAGATCTCCTCATTGGCCAAACCTCCCCAGTCTTCAGTCTGGCTCTACGAACGAAAACACCAGCCAATCAAAAAGCGTGGAAACAACGGATATGGATATATTATTCACTTCATGATATCCAATGTAGGGAAAAATTATGATCTAGAGTGGAATTTATTTTGGTATACCTGAGGTCAACGATCACCACGAATAATAATACAATTGAACAATATGAGGATTGGTGTAGCTCCAAATAACTCTAAAATCGAATGTCACAAATGTTTAGCTTTGGATTTTGGGGGATTTTTTATTGCGATTTTACAGGAGCCACCAAAAATGTACTAAAATATACAAATTAAAAGTATACAAACAAAAAATGTATATATAAATATCCTTTTCGATTTGTTCTGTAATCCAAAAACTACTGTCATAATATTGCTAACATTAGGAAGAATTTAAATAGGACTCATAAAAATGATAATTTAGCTGTTTTTTTGGGCTGTGTTTAGAAAAATGTCCTTATTAAAGCCACAAACATACCTATAAAAGTCATTTCGTACACACGGCTGTGACCGGCACGTTTCATAAAAACGAACAATATAAAGAAACACATACTACATGAAGCCAGCAGCAAACCTGATAATGAAACATCCTCATTAAACTGAAACACAGAGCCGAGACTTCATGTCAATCTTCCACAATCTCTCTGTGCCATTAAACCGGACGCACATCTCGTCAGATCTCACAGTGAAGCGCAGAACAGAAGCGAATGCAACATCAGTCAACTGCACATTTAGGTCACGTCTCTCTGCTGAAGCGCGGACACCTCACGTCTCGCTTTTGTCCGCCTGTAATTCGGCTCTGGGGACGGTCAGAGAAGAGAACGTGACTCTTCTCAGACGTGTCGTGTTGAATGTGCTCGCCTTCATTTGAAGAGAATCTCTAAATGCACTTGAATCCAGACTTAATTCTACCTTTCTTCTGACAGACACGTCAAACCTCAAGCATTCCCGGAGCCTTTTCACCTGGACATTACATTCTGACCATAGACTGAAATAACAACTAACTAACCAGCTCACGCCCATTAGTAACTAACCGGGTGAATCTCAAGAACACGTCTGTGATCAAAAGACTTATTTCATCATCTTATGATTATTATTTCTATTCATTTAATTCTCAGGTAAATCTGATGGCCCTAAAATAGGCTTCATTATTGTCACAAAATTTTTCTTTGGATTTCTGGCTGACCTGGACATGTTCTTGACAGGTTTGGTGAGATGAATAAGTCCCTGTCTCGTGAAGAGCTTTGGATTTGGGAAACACAAACTCTGGGCTGGGATTCAGAAATAATAACTAAAGCTACAGACTGATGTGGGTTTCATAATCAATAATCTATAAATCATACCTGGAAGCAGACGGATCGGAAAATCTAGATTCTGTAAATGACAACACAACAGACGGGTGGGGAACGAGTAAGAGAGAAAATCAAGACATTAAAGATGTCGGACAGTGGAACACCTCAGATGAAGTATGTTTATGTTAAGCAGGGCTGCAAGATACATTGAAAATCTCCAATTTGCATATCACAATTTACGCAAATTAATATTCATTTATTAGATTTATGCTTCAGATGCACACAAAGTTTTAGGATGCAAAGAGAAACATGCATGTTGTTATATTATTTTCAGAATTTAAAGGGGTCGTATGGCGCGAACACGTGTTTTTCTGTGTCTTTGGTGCGTTAAGCTCAGTTTATACTCGTGTGTTGGACCCAGACTACGTGTCGGTTTTCATTTATACTTCTGCGTCGTTATCCGTGTCGACAGGCAATGACCACTAGGCATCAGTGTCCACGCACGTGTTGCTTGTGTAACCAAGACAAGAGCCGAAGAAGAAGCAGCTCGTTTGAGAAGCATTCGCAGTGATAGCGGCAAGTAAAGTCACTTGTGTTTATACTCAGTTGAGTATAAACTGAGCTTTATAAGTTGCCCATGCGTGTATTAGACATGTACAATTGCAAAAACTAAAGTGTCTTAACAAAAGAGTCATTCTATGTAAAAGCGAATGCTCACCCAGACCTGCCTGAAACACCTTGTGTAGCCACACCCCCACAAATCTACGTCAGTTGGTGGTCTGATTTGACTAAGACCGCCCAAATGTAGACGCAAGTAAGGTGGGCGTACCTGTCAGTACAACTGAAGAGGAACCTGATGTTCCAAATATGGTCAGAGGCGTCACACTTCCCTCACACGCTTGCAGTATTCCACCAATCACTACGCACTGGTTAACTGGCCATTCATAGCACACCTCGCTTTTCAGAGCCATGAGCTTTGTTAAAAATCTGCGCGTTTGTGAGAGGCGGAGCAAAGAGGAGATAGAAAATACAGCGTTTTTCAACCTTAAAGCGGCAACGAGCAGTTTTGGTGTATGGTTCCCCCATGTGGTTGATAAGCGCAATTGTCTGTTATAAATGTCGTAAATATTGCCGCTGTATAAGCTTCCATGTGGGCAGCACAATACAAGTGAATTTGTTGACTAGGCAGAAACCGCTGTTACATCATGTCACTTCATAAACTGTGCATGTACTAAAGCACTCTTTTGGCTCCCGCGGGTTATACTACTGGGCTATATTAATAGTCCAAACTAGATTCTGAGGTAGCAGTTGGTTGTTAGCCGTTAGCGCAAAGCGTGCTAGCTACATAGCAGCTAACTTCCTAACGTTAGCTACATAACACATTTGCAGTCACCCAAAACACAGCGCATGGACGTGAATGTGTTTAGTAACCAACGCAAATCATTTTCTGTAGTTATATTTTGGGAAACACACTCGCGACCAGGTGTTGTGCTTTGTGTAATGGGTGCAATCAATAACTTGCACTCAACTCGCTATGGGAATAGTGCCTAGCACAGTAACTATAGATACAGATAACATTAGTCCATGTGCATGAACTAAGGAATCAGCAACTTTTGATCATAAAACATTTGTGGTTTGGTAGTCATCATTTACAAGCATAACACTAAATTCGTGATGAGGCACGATCATGCTACGTTATATTACATTATCTCTAGTCTACCTTACGGTTATAAATTGTGAACCAGTAACGTTAGTGCGCCAATAAACAACCTGAGCACAGCCAAATTACCAATAAGCTCAAAAGTACAGGACAGTAAGAAATTTTTTTACATATAACGTAAGACTTTCAAATCTAGTAGCAGGATGGCTAACGTTAGGTCTCCATCCGTTTTGCAACCCGTTGCCTCTTGCAGCTCGCGTCGCCGAGTGCAAGTCCGTCAGATATTGATTCATGTCCGATCACACTCTCTCTTCTCCTATTTGTTTTATTTGCTGGCTCTGCCATGGTGATGGTTTGGAGACTTGCATTGAACTAGATCGTTTCGTCTTATTGTTAGCTGTTGGCTAACTTATCCCAGGGTACGTTTAAACGTGACGTATGCCGTAAAGCAGGGGATAGGCGGGGCTTGTTTCGGCCTGAACACCAAAGTTACAAGTGCAATTTCAGCCGATAGAGGGCTGCTTAGGAAGCAACGGCAGTAAAATTCATCCGGTTAAAAGTTGTCCTACCACTAAAATCATTTTAGAGACATTGTTTTAAGGTCAAAAAGTTACTCGTTGCTGCTTTAAATCGCGTATACACATTGCATTACATCTAAAACAAACCATAATATTCATTTTAGCCGTGTCATATGACCCCTTTAAATAGACTTTAATGCATTTTGTTTGTAAAATGAAATTATCGCATTATTTAACAAGTTATGGCATACTGCATTTTTCTTCACCGCTAACACTGACCAATGCTGCAGGACAGACGCTGAATCAATTGATTGGCTGCGTCCGAAATCACCTACTTCTGGGTATGAGTCATGACTAGTATGTCTGAAACCTCAGTATGCAAAAACTGTCAAATTTCAAAAGTAAATCAAATAAATATAGCGGAAAACTTTAAGGCGGACGGCCGTATTTAAAGCAAGTGCCAATAAAGGAATTTTTCATGACTAAATTATGTTTTTTTTCCAACACTCACATGTAGGTTGTTGTTAATGCGTCATAGGTCAAAGAGCATACGGGTCACATGACATTAAAACATGGCAGACGCAGTATGTCCGAAATGTATTCATACTACTCCCACTCATACTATATAGAACGTACCGTTTTAACGGCCGATAGCTAGCTACTTATTCACATTCAGTATGTATTAACACAGTATGCCATTTCGGACGCAGCCATTGTATATTCTGTGTTTAAGGCGAAGTGTAGGAATGAAACACTATACAACAAATAAACGTCTGTTCAGGAGATATAATCCACTGTTGAATCTGCTGGACTGCTTAAACAAACCGAAGAAAATAAGTCACATTGTTTACAGTCTTTCGGAAGTCAATACACCAGTGAATAACAATAAACAATACTTCAACATCAGCGATGACACACTTGATCAAATATCAGAGTCCATGAGCTGAGGAATATTGCGACGAAAACTTAATTCCTTTACACTGACATGAACAAAGAAGCGTTTTGTTTTGCTAGCACCGGGGAGGCTGGGAAACACACTTTCCCATAATGTGTGTGTGTCCTGAGGGATTTCTACCTTTCAGAGAAACACAACAGAAGCCCTGAAGCCAGAACGCTGGTCAGCACATTACAGATGTGTTCTTCTGCTGCGGTTATAAACCCATCAGTCTCTTTACATCAGACAGTTTCATGAACGCACGTTTAAACAAGCTTCTGTGTTTGCATTCCTGTACAGCATGGTGTGTAATGCACAAGGATGACACGTTATTCAAACGTAGCCGTTCCTTTAAAAACCAGACGCTCGTATTCTGGATAATAATTTGGCTTTGATTTCGACAGGTCGCGCTCACCTCCTGCAGGAGATCTGCCTGCTCGATGGCTTTCAGCACGTTCTTCTTGGAGGTCTCCTGCGCCTCGCCGCCCAACAGGAACTCATCCAGGATAAAATAAGCCTTCTCAAAATTAAAGATGATATCCAGCTCGCACACCTGAGATGGAGAACAACATTCAGTGCGTTTGTTACACCTATATTACTGTGTATCAGACGCCAGAAAAAATAACAGACCATTTCAGAGAACGTTTTACTGATATTCAAATGTACTATTTCGTCACTCCTGAGGTTGGATTTTGTTGAAATTCAACAGACACTGGACTGGAATGACCACAATACATCCAGAAACGATGATTTGAAATGAAAATGTGGAATCATCTCTTCATTTTTTCCGCAACTGTATATACATACACAAACACACACACTGAAAAAAATGATTATGTGCCTCAGTAGATTTTATGAAAAGAAATTATTAAAATGTACCTAATAGAATTATGTTCCTGTTTTTAACCAAAAAAATGAGTTAAAATAACGTACAAATCTTGGGAATAAAATCTACTAATTTTGCTTGTTAGGATTTTAATTAGTTTATTCGAGTAATTTTAATTGATCAAATTCTTAAGTAAATTCAATTCAATTTTATTATGTTAAACCAATTTAAATGGGTCAGATTAAGTTGATTTATTTTGTGTGGAGACTACATAAATCATTTTTGTAGATATAATTACCTTGGCAGTTGATCTGTAGTTCCCAGCATGCTTTGCATCTGACTGCTTCAGGAGATTAATTTTCCAGATTAACTGTCATTTTAAGTGTTTTTCAGTAAGAAAGAAAGACTTGTTTGTGTTTTGTGTCGATTTATCTTTGAGATTTAGGAGAGTTTTGGTATTATTTTTAAGTTCTCACTTTTCACTTTACCTCTTATGTTGTAAAAAATAATATATTTCAATATGAAAGTAAGATAACCATAAAGTTTAAGTTAGACATGTTTTTGTTCAACGTAATCCTTTTTTAATTTGCTTAAAGTAATATATCCTTAATATTTTAACAAATACTAAATGTATTTAATAAGTAGAATTTACTTTATTCTGGTTAGTAAATTGTACTTGAATTACAGCGGCACATTTTACTTAATAAAATCCTCGAAACAATTTGCACTAATATTTTTTTTAAGTAAATTCTGCAAGTAATTTTTTTCAGTGAGGCTTTATCAATAGAAACTTACACTGCCAAAGTATTTATCCAGCAGTTCGACGTATCGATGGATGATCTCCAGAGTGATCAACTCATTGTCCTGGTCCTCGATGGCACAGCAGAAATACAGACTGGCGTATCTGTCACAACACAAAGCAAAGGTTTCCTTTAATACGAATACTGTGAAGGACATGAACCCTTGTGACATACTACTGTACCGTAAAGCATACTTCAATATTCACAATGCAAACAGGCGTATCGGCAACAGTGCAAAAACATAACGCCAACATCAGCCAGCCATATAAAGTATATACGATGATTTTTCAAACAATTCTTTTCTTTAAAACACTGAGAACTCATTCACAATAAGATTTGATTTACGCATACAGTTCAGCATTGAGCAGATTTAGCAGGACACAGTAATCATCATTATCTTCACATGAAAATCACACAGTCTAGGAAAGCTAATATAGATTTTATTGCGTGTGCGCGCGCGCGTTCTTCAGCAGCCTTTACACCCTAAAGGACTGTGGAAATTCACGACTGAATGAAATCAAAGAACAGAAGAGACATAAAAATCCTTCAGCTGCTGATATGACAGACAGAGAAACAAAGTAAAGAATAAACCAGACGTGTGGCCGCATAATTTAAAACCACTCAACACCGAATACAAATCAGGCAGAAGAACAATCACCTAACACTGCGCATTTCAACACAATACCACAACACAAAACTACCACAAAAACACACACAAGCAGATCTGTGCAGTTTATTATGGGATGTGTGTTTTTACACAAAGCGATCAGACGTGTTTGACAGACACGTAAAAACATGTAAAGGTGTTACACTGAAGGACCCGCAAGACGTGTGTGTGTGTGTGTGTGTGTGTGTGTGCCCTCTCCCAGGTCACCACGTCTGCCCCCCACCCCGATTCTGCTGCCATGGAAACATCATCTCGTGCCCTTCAGACAGAACAATAGCTTTCATCCTGATCTCATGCTTCTGTAGGGAAATCCACAGACACTACAAAATCTGTACCGACGGCCTCATTTGGCCCTGGAAATCAGGTCACGTTCATCAGCGCTCGACAAATACCTCAACCAATCACATTCCTGTTCATTATAATGTGCCCATAAACCCGCTTAGCATGAAAACATCTCAACTCAGCGTTACACATTTTTTAGACTTTAATACTTAAACGCTTTTATTTAGCATTTTTATACTTTAGAGTTTATACTACATTTTCAGACTTCTCATAAATAAATATACATGTTATTTTACAACGCCTGCCTTCAAACCATGCAGCTAACATACAGAGACATGTTTTTACAAACTAAGCAACTGTAGTCCGGATAAAAAAGTTCTTAACCTAGATATTTAACCCTAATTCTTTCCAGCATATGAATCCCTTGTGCTAAAAAATGTATTTAAAGCATTTTAATAGTGTCAGCCCTGCTGACAAAACCAGCATATGCTGGGTTAGGTATGTTTTGGCTATGGACCAGCTTAAACCAGCATCAAACCATACCAAACCAGCACACAACTGTAATAGGGCAACATGTTGAACTTCTCTTCTAACATAAAAATAATTATATTCTTTAAAAAAACAAAACAATGTAAACATCATCATGTTAATATTATAAGTCATTTCTGTATTTGTTTTGTGTGTTGAATTGAAGGGGAAATATTTTGTCACAGTAACAGCAGCAGGAGTATATCAACCCTGTGATGTATTTACTGAAAGACTGTCAGCAGGACACAGTAATCATCATTATCTTCCCATGAAAATCACACAGTCTATGAAAGCTAATATAGATTTTATTTTGTGTGTGCGGGCACTTCATATTAAAAGTTCATACTCTGCTGGTGATGACACTTTTGAGCACACGGTAAGAAAACATGGCGGTACCAGGATTTACTACTTCCTCGGTTCATACGGTTTTCATTCATTGTACTATTATTTAGGACACGCTATTAAAAAAAACTCAAAGCAACAGAACACACTTACTGATGAACTGTATAACTTTAATGTACTGTAAATTGCCTTGGATTTAAAGTCCCAGTGAAATTAAAAATGACAATTCTTATTTTTTCATGAAATATTGCAGCGTTTATAGTAAATAGCTTAGCAATGTGGGTCATTTTCTTTTTAAAATTCGTGTGCCCTCATAATCTTCAGTTAAAATCTGAAAATGCACTTCCGACATGAAATGACAATCCATCTCCAATGACCTAAATTTGACAGCTTGGCCGGAGCATCCGTTAACTCCTCCCCTTCAAAATAAATACAACAGCTGCTTTTTCACATCCAATCAATTCGCAGTGAAAAACGCAAGCCACGCCCACTAATCTTCTCCTTTGAAATCCCTTTTCACTCGGAAATGTGTCAGACTACGGAAGTAAAAACGATCGCAACTTCCGGTTCACCGGGACTTTAAGCATCTGCCAAATGCATACATGTAAATGTAATGTACAATGTGTGCCTACACTTTGGAGAATCAATGCATGTGTGGCTTATGTAATAAACAAAACTATAGTTGCCGGTCTCTGCGTTTTGGGATATGTTTTTCCATTTTGGAAGAAAAAAGGAAAGTAACACCAAACTTTCCTGAATCAGAACTCTGTGCTGACCTTTTATAGACGATTTTCAGGTCTCTCCACTCCAGAAAACTGCACATCTTGGGCTTCCGGGCCAGAACGGTCTGCACCAGCTCCCGTGTGATTTTCTTCTTCTCCTTATCAGACAGCGGCACGTACCATTTCTGCAGCCGGAGCTTTCCCTGTCTGCTGAACAACAACATGAACTGCATCTGTGGGGACAGAAAACACTGATCAGAGATCAGACATCAGAGGCAAATCCTCGTAGAGGATTAACAGAAGAAGTCGAGCAGACATGATGTGTGGTGGTGATTGAGCTAAAGATCATAGAAAAATGTGCCATTTAATTAAACCCATTTATACGTGAATGCAGATCATCTGACTACAGATACAAGCTCCTCATACATTAAAATGACCCTCAATTCTATATACAAGTCTCCTAGAATAAAGAAATGTGATGAGATGATAGACTCATTTACTGGCACAGGATCTGCGTTGTACGAAGTTAATGGAGAACAAAAATCACGATGTTTACGACAACTCATATACACACCGTAGTAATGTACAATGATAGACGATCCTTATAGCCAAACTATTTTCTTTGTAGAGTGAACATGCCCGCTCAGGTAAAAGATACTCAATACATGTCAAAATCAAATATATATACACACACTTTACGTTTTGCACACCGCCTTGCAGTGAATGCACGCATTTAACTTACAGCAGGTGACACACGTGCAAAGCATTTTAAACATTCATCGCGTGACCTTCAGTCAGAAATGAAATGATATAACATGACGTACCTTCCTGAAGAGATCAGATTGTAAATGATCGATGAATGAATTAATTCACATGAGTTCTGGATCACAGTGTTTCACAGCGTCTGCCTCTCCTCGGGTCTTGTGTACAAAAATAAGATGCAAAACAACGTTAGCGTAATCGCTATTGGTCGGAGGGTCAGCCCGTAGGTCTCTCATTGGTGGGAAAATACCGTTATTCCCGCCTCTATTCAGAACATACGGGTTTGATTGGTTGTTTTGAGAGTCAGTCAGCGTTAAAGATACACCTGCCTCAGAGTTGTTGGAAGGGTGATTGTCATGGGATTTAATGTGGAAAGAGAGGTTTTTTGTTTTTAGTTATGATGGGAGTAAACCAGAACCAAGCCTTCCTTTACGCAAACTACGCAAGTTGCGTGTGCTGTTTTTGTAAAAATAAGTCTGAAACAATTGTACATTTATTTTTCAGTTGCTCTTATATTAAAATTGTTTGGTGTAGGATCTCTTTGTTAATCTCGAAGACGTTTTACACGTTTATTAATATAACTGACAAAATGGTTATTGGATTGTGATACTGGGTCATTAGTAAAATTCTTATTCTACTTGGATAATACCATATACATCTTTTTTATATAGAGAGAATTTTTATTATTCTTTGATATTAATACGGAATAATAGCAAATTGTTAATGGCAAAGCTGTTTAGACATATCGGCTACTGGATAAGATTCTTAACGTTTTAGATGTACAACTGCTGTTTTTTTGTTTTGGTTATTTGCATTGTGCAATTATGTACTGTATTTGTACTATTACATATTGTAATTTACCCTATTGATGAATAAAAAATACGCAAGTGGCGCACCACCGGGCCTCATTGAGTACCGTATCAAATACACTATAATGTAAACAAGTCGCAGATTCAACTTTCTGCCTTGAGTGTTCTGTTACAAACTTTACAGGAATCATTTGGAAATGTCATTTTTAATACCTAATTTATTGAATTACTGTGACATACTCGGACATCATGCAGTGCTTTTATTTCTTAAAGTTTAGTTATGCTTATCTAATTTCATCTATTATGACAAGGGCCCCTCACAACGGTTTGCATAGGGCCCCCATACATCTGGATTGGCACTCAAGCGGGTCTAAGCGGGGAAAATATGCATATCAGTAAGTGTTATATTTTATATAACTTTACATATTATATAACTAGTTTTGATGTGACAAATGATAAGGTCATTAAAAAGTGCATAAAAACACAAGGTT
Organism: Triplophysa rosa; assembly: GCF_024868665.1. NCBI lineage: Eukaryota > Metazoa > Chordata > Actinopteri > Cypriniformes > Nemacheilidae > Triplophysa > Triplophysa rosa. The sequence continues at coordinate 1,390,559 of NC_079910.1, forward strand.
CTAAAAGGCGTTGTCAACTACCCGATTGCACATAAGAATTGGTCCAATTGAAAATATGGCTAGGAATTTTTTTAAAGAATCCAACTTGACCTGGGTGACGTACCCCAGCTGTAAGGATTTTTTAAATGTTGCGATTAAAACAAATTCTACATAAATCACAACCACAAATGCTACAGCGCCATCTAGTGACTGTTTTTGTTTTAAGTTAAACCGCCTGTCAACATGATTCAAATTCCACAAAACCGAACAGAATTAATGCCAAGTCAGGTAGTGAAGAAGCGCATTAATTTAATTAAACATCTAAAATCACATTGACACGATATTCTTAAATTTCCACATGTCTTTGAGTTCACTCTGGGGGCTGAGGACATCTCAAAGGCATTTGTTGCTGGATACAGTACAAGTTATACTACAGTGGAGGTAGGTCTTATGACAAACCGATCTAATATTCATATGACTATTACCATGACAGTCGTAGTGCCATACGAGCCATAATGCCAATTAAATAAATATGTAAAGCTTTAAAAGCATTTCTTACCCAGTTCGACCATTTCTGATGGAGCCATTTGTGTGGTTTTCAAGACCTGCAATTCGCATGAATTAAGAATCACGGAATTGAATGTTATTTTCTACCAAATAACGCGCTGCTGTTGCCGAGCGCGCCACCGCTGAGAGCAGAGGCCTGCAGAGAGTTGCTTAGCAACTAAAGACGCCAAACTCCTAATGAAAAACTCACAGTACAAATGCCATAACATTACATACAAAAGTCTCCGTCATCAAGTAATGGTAAAGGCAGTAATTACTGCTGGACAAAAGTCCGGACAACGCTTAAAAAAAATCTTTATTTAAATCTTATTTATAGGACAGGAGTCAGGACTAAAAGGCAGAATTAAAACCCGAGGGGTCACGCGCGTTTGTCTTGAAGCGCGCGCACAGCGGCGGTGTGGAGCTCACGCTGCGTGAGAACGCGCTTCCGGTTGAACTTGGAAAGCCGCGCAGCTTCTGATCCTACCTGCGCATGCGCGTCAGGCAAAAGGCGCATCACAGAGACCGTATCCGTTGTGCTGAACTGAAGTAAAAGTCAAAAAGAATTTAATAAACTACTGCTGGCATTAAATCAGCAATTTAACAAAGTCAACAGCCAACACTGCGTTTACCTTTTCGATCTTATAGATGTAGGCAGAGTATGCTGCAGTGCTTTTCTTGCGCATCCCAACACTTCTGCGTTTCTTCTGTGGTTGCGGCGTTCTGTCAGATGTTGTTTTCATGATCAACGCTCTTTACAGGAAAACCCCAAACTGTATTGTGAAAACAAAAGTAACTGAGAGCGCTTCCAGTACTATAATAAAGAGTTCACAATCACCTGAACATTTTATTGTGTTTGCTGATCTCAGCACAGCTGAAACGTTTCTGCTCAATTACAGCTCGTTTCCCCAATCACGTTAGCTTTCGAATCGCTCTCGCGATACTTTGATCATACGGGACAGTCGTAATGATTCTGCTACGAATTAATTATCTTGACAGAATTTATGGTTCATGGTCCTGAATGCAGAAACTAAACATTTCTATTCGTTTTATGAATTAGGTTTGTTTTTATTCCATTCATAAACATGTATCCATGTCATTAACTATGAAGGGTACATCAAAACTCAAAGAGAAACTTAAGAGAAACTTCTGCTGTTATTGAAATAAAACGACATTTTCCTCTGGTAGAGATCCAAAGGCTGATGGACGGGAGAGATCAGGATTATTATTGGATGTATAGTACAGTGGATTACAGTAATCCAGAGCACACTGAGTGCTGCCGCTCTCTGTCACTTCAGATCTGCTCAACACGATGGACCGTAAGATTGTGAACGTGTTACTGCTGCTTCTAGCTCAAGGTACAGGATGTGTGTGACATTGTGTGTGTGTGTTCTTACATCTTCTGGACACAGTCAGTCTGGTTATTTACAGATCTTCGACAGGCTTTCTTTAAGTGCTTGTCATCAGAATCTACCGGTTCTGAGTAATCATGTGCTTTTAGTCTAGAGGCCTTCATTCGTGGGCTTTTCTGAAAATTAAATGTAATATTGTTTGTAGAATGTTAACTGGTCTTATTAAGATGTAGATCGATAGATAAGTAGATAATCAGTTCTTGATACTGTTTTGTAATTTTTGTCTGTTTTTCTTTGATTTGTGGAACAGTTTTCATTAAGGTCAACACTCAGGGGGTGAGTAAGGTATACGCGTGTGTGTGCGTGTTCATGTTTGTATATCCCGGTGGGGACCTAAACCTGAATGCACACCAACACATGGGGACTCGTGTCACCGTGGGGACCAAAATTGAGGTCCCAAATGGGCAAAAAAGCTTATAAATTGTACAGAACAATATTTTTTTTAAATCTAAAAATGCAAAAAAGATTTCTATGATCTTTAGGGTTAGGGGATAGAATATACAGTTTGTACAGTATAAAAAACATTACGCCTGTGGACTGTCCCCACGGAGATAGTAAACCAGACGTGTGTGTGTGTGTCAGGAGTCAGAGATGCCGTAGCCTTATGATGATGAGGAAGACATGAATCCAAAGGACAACCAATCACAGACAGGCTGCAGCTGTGACTGTCAGCAATCTCGACCCACCGGCATTCCACCCACCACCTCCATCAGCACCACCCCACCAACACTCAGCCCTTACCTGGACTGCATGCCGGGTCAGTGAGAGAGAGAGAGCGAGACATGATTCAGGGCATCTAGCCAAGTGGCTTTACTGCAGTGGTCTCCAACGTGGTGCCCGCGGCACCTGGTAGCCCGCATAAACTCTGTAAGGTGCCCGCCAAACACAGGGCTCAACAATAATGCTCAGGACAGTTGACGAATCTGTGACTATACGTATCAGCCAAGTGCTACATCATCATGAAATGTTATTAGCACGTGTTGTAAGCTTTAATATATTCAAGTGGAAAAATATGTGAAAGAAAACAGAATTTGGTCCTGTGAGCCTAAAAATAATGCATCACGTGTTTCAAGTTTGAAAGTATTTGATCAACAAGTAGCCCTCTAGATGATTTTATATCTTCAGGTAGCCCTCGCTTACAAAAAGGTTGGAGACCCCTGCTTTACTGTAATTACGCAATTCCTGATCAATCATGATGCATCAACTTAACCACTGACACATGAACTTTATCAGACTTCAGCCTGGGATAGAAAAGCTATGTGTTACCATGAGAGAGGTCAGTGTGTGTGTGGACACCTGCAGATAATCTCATGACTAAAGCAGGAATGCTCAGATTAAAGATCCTGAAATAGTGCTCCTCTCTCCTGCCAAACATGAGCGAGATGAACACATTCTACACATCTCACATGTTCCTCTATTCTCATCAGAGTGTCCTTATCACAAACCGCTGGGGTTCGAGTCGGGATCTGTGCGTGCGGAACAGATCACATGCTCCAATCTGGATCAATACGTGGGCTGGTTCTCCTCCTGGACTCCGAATAAGGCCAGACTGAACAGCCAGGGATTTGGGTAAGTGTCCCGGGACAATCTGATCAAAGAATCAATCAACAAGAGCTGATGCTGGTGTGTTGGTGTCTCTACCGGTCTTAACTTTCATAACCAGCATGACAAAATTGATCAATGATCATCACCTGAACGACTAAAATCCAGTCTTTAAATCACAGAGAGATGTTTTTTTGGTGAACTATCCCTTTAAGAGTTCACCTGTTTTGTCACGTCATCATTTAAAACATTAGAGGACACTGAGACGATCTGTCTCTCATGTTTCTGTCATGTGTCCGTCAGGTGCGCATGGCTGTCCAAATTTCAGGACACGAGTCAGTGGCTTCAGGTGGATCTTCAGGAGGCGCGTGTGGTGTCGGGCATCCTCTCTCAGGGACGCTGTGACGCTGACGAATGGACCACCAAATACAGTCTGCAGTACAGGACCCACGACAACCTCAACTGGATCTATTACAAAGACCAGAACGGAAATAACCGGGTGACAATGACATTCACACACAATTTCACATGATTCACAATTAAGACCTTTAAACTCGGCCTGAATGAGAGAGTTCTGGAAGGAATGACTTCTCACACTTTTTACTTGAAATGATGAAGATTCTTCTTGATACCAGGCGTTATTATTATTAACTAAAACTATTAACTCTTTCCCCGCCATCGAGGAGTTATCTCGTCATTTAAATCAACGGTTACCTGCCAAAGACGAGTTATTACGGCAGTCGGTGTTTGTACTGGTGTACAGCAGGTGTTACACATCTTTGGAAAATGTACAGAATCTCTGACTCTAGAACGTTTATGTTTGATCTGGGTTTTGGGTAAATATTTGATCTGTTTTTAATCATCGTTCTCAGTCTAATCTGGGCGGAGTCTTTGACAAAATATGCTAATTATTTCATCTTTTTAATCAAAATGATGCATTTTTGAAGAAACCTACCCATAGGTAGAAGAATATGGTTTCTTTTGTTTAAAAGCAGAGACTCTGTCCATATATTCATTACAGAAAATGTACTGTGAGCCATCAAATTTTAGTGAAAATGTCAAAAATGCTGGCGCTGGCAACTAAAAAAAAAAAAACGGCTGATGGGGAAAGAGTTAAAGTCCCGGTGAAATTAAAAATGACAATGCCTATTGTTTTTTGTTCCCGTGAACCGGAAGTTGCGATCGTTTTTACTTCCATATTTTGACGCATTTCCGAGTGAAATGGATTTTGAATGAGAAAATTAGCGGGCGTGGCTTTTGTCTTTGTCTGCCATTTGATTGGATGTATAAAAACAGCTGTTGCATTTTGAAATGGAACTGGCAGCAGACTGACAGTTGAAGGGGAGGAGTTAATGGATGCTCCGCCCAAGCCATCTAACATACGTCATCTAAGATGGAGGATAGTCACTACAGGACGGAAGTGCATTTTCAGATTTTAACTGAAGATTATGAGGACACACGGTTTTTAAAAAGAGAACGACCCACATTGATCAACTATTTACAATAAACGCTGCAATATTTCATGAAAAAATAGGCTTTGTCATTTTTTATTTCACTGGGACTTTAACACTACTGAAGTCAAATAAAAACATTGTACTATATGAAAAAACAAAATTAAAAATGTTCCCCAAGCGAAAAACTGAAATAAAATAAGAAAATGTGGAAATAAACGGAAACTAAAAAGTAAATAAAATGAATATTAAAAGCCAACTCAAAGTATTACTAAAACTACAATAAACTAAAATTAAACGTTTCCCTCGTGTCCAAATTTAGCTGTCCCAGTCTTAGTTACTGTTGCTAGGTCCCATACTTTCAAACAACAGAATGAAATCAATTTTAGTTTGGAGAATTGTGTCTCCGCTTGATGCTCACAGGTTTTGGATGAAATATAAGTATTATATTACGGCCACATGAGCCCCAGCAATGCGTATGCTGTATTACCTTCTTGACTGTTGTTTGTGTTTATCTGTCAGGTGTTTTATGGAAACACGGATCGCTCCTCCACGGTGCAGAATCTCCTGCGGCCGCCCATCGTGGCGCGGTACCTCCGGCTCCTGCCTCTGGGCTGGCACACACGCATCGCCATACGCCTGGAACTGCTCTTGTGCATGAACAAATGCATCTGACTGGATGAATCATGCATCTCTATTACATAAATCCAACGGAAAACTGATCTCGGATCAGTGAAAAAGGAATACCCATAGCTTATGTGTAAATAACCAGTTTTTGAGCTCAAATAAGAAAAGCACAGTCTGTATAGAAGAGACAAAAGGCTGCGTTTATTAAATGTAATGTTATTGGTTGCTTCAAAGATGTCACTGAATCAAGAAAAATAGTTTTTTTCCTGAAATAAAACTGAATTAATTTCATGTGTTGTATTCAGCGTGACTGCGTATCACAGATGACAGAAATATGATCAGCAGATCCTGTAAAACTGTGATGTCAGCACATCTGTATTCACCAGAGAAGGAAATGTAACTCTAATATTATCTAATAAATCCCTCTTTTGACTGGATGAGTACACCTCAAACATCAAGACGGCAAGAAACTGACCGTGACTTTACTCTCCTCCTAGAGATCAAGTATTCTAGCGTGAACACCTCTTTATAAATCTGTCATTTGCTCTGATTGTCACAACAAATGAACGTTCATTTACAAGAGAAGCACAAAACTGCGTGAAAAACAGAAACGTGAATATTCAACCAAACCATGAAAGTTTCACGATAAGAGCAGAAATGTGTATGAATAAAGTAAATAGTCAGATTTGATTTCATGTGTACTTCAGTTTAATACACATGTGAAACTCTTTCATATTCGCCAACAAGCACATTGGAGAAGGTATGGCACAAAAACACTTTCATCAAGTTTAGATGAATTTGTTTCTCTGACATACAGTATGACCATAAACTTTCCTGTTTGTAATAACGTACAGAGATTGAACAGAATCAAAATGATTTTAACGTTTGTTCACCATTCTTATGACGTGTCAGAATCTGTTCTGATGTCGTGCGATTATTAATAGGGAGATTCATTTCCAAATGTTTGCTGAACTGAAAGACTTTCTTTCAAACTTTAATAGCGCAGGAGTGAATTACAACGGTGGAAGCACAAATCAAAATGCAAAATAATTTTCTAACAGTTTTATTGAAATAAACAGATAATCATATGGTTATTTGAATGATCTTCTCCCGAGTCTGAAGACTGTACATCATCCATCACAATATTCTGTTATGACACTGGGAAAAAATCAACAAATATTAAAACTATTGCACAGCCTTTACATAACAGACACGTGGAGCACAGAGACGGTGGAATGACATATCGGATCATTCATCATTATTTGTCAGATGTTTGACAATATTCTGAACATGATTTGAGGAATGAATTATATCTGAGAATAATGAGATGCATATCGCTGATGCCCTGCATCTTTCCAGGAGCTCCTGGTCTTTGACATCTCTGGTACCCGACTGGTGTATGAATCATTGAGCACATACACGCCTCCTCTCTAGAGAAACGTGTTCTTTATTTAGAAGGATTATCCGGTTAAATTACATATTGCATACATTTTTTGAAATCTTTATTTTCCTTACGTACACACACACTGGCTCTATTTCCCTAAACAGAAACGTTTAACAATCTAAATAACCTCTGCATCTGATATTGCATGTAAAATTGTATTTGCAGTGTTCAGAGAACTCGTGACCTGAGGGAGAGACGCTCATACGGTATATTTCATAGAAAGTAATCTGGCTTCAAAAATAAAAAAAGTCTTCACTAAGAATGTTTTGTTGGGTTTTTTTTGCAGTGGATATGGACGGCCAGCACGTGGAGGCACAACCATTTCATACGATTGGTCAGATTTGGTACTCTATGATCGGACGTTTTTGCTTTAGTTTTCATTTAAAAGGCTTGAGACATTTCACTGGCTGTGGTTTTTTAAAGGCTTACAAAAGACTCAAGCAAACCCAGAGAGCGCACGCATGTTTGAGAATTTTAGAGCTATTCATCTTATTTTGACCGATTGGATGTTAAATTCGCCCTCTTACGATGTTAAAACACAAACATCTAGACAACACGTGTGCTATCTGGGCAGCACACACACACACACACACACACACACACACACACACACACACACACACACACACACACACACACACACACACACACACACACACACACACACGCACGCACGCACGCACACACACACACACACACACACACACATACAATCTTACCGTTAGCTCCTGTTAGTCATAATATCTTAATATTTTACTGAATTGTAAACAGAAATTACTCAAAGACAAAGTGATAATTCTCTACTGTAGTCTTATTCTATCACTAGAAAATAAATGTCAATACTGTCGTCTATACATCGATCGCTCGACCTGTTTAGGCAAATATAAGAGTACCTATGCAGATAATATATACTATAACCCGAGTAGAAACTAAAGCCTGCACATACAGTGCTATACATTTAAATATTTCCATTTACATCCAGAAATATCATCTTATTTTCCACCGTAGTTATCCGATGACAAAAAAATACAATACTTACATAAATAATATAAGGAGTGCTATCAAATAAAAAAGATCCAGACACATAGGCCTACCCTTAATATACGAAGGAAACGGTCCACAAGGGGGCGCCGCGTGACATTTACAGCGCCGTCTCTTTAAGGTCATTCAAGTTTGGCAGTCGTGAACGGAAATGGCGACTGAAGCCGTTCGGGCCCGGTTTGGAGGTCAGCTGGTCGGGATACGGGTTTCCCTCGGCTCGACCCAGAGCGGTGGAGTGCCAGGTGGATTCCAGGGAGCCCGGAGCCGGATACCCGGCCTGACGACCTTTGACCTGCACGGAGCCAGCGAGGCCGCGGGGCTCTGAGAAACTCCCGCCTTTAGCGGAGGACTGAGCTGGCAGAGGATAGTGCAGGTCTGAGGAGGTCTGGTTAGAGGACGACGAGGAGGTGAGATGAAGAAGCTTCCGCAAGGACTTCAGAGGCTGAGAGAGAGATTAGAGAGATTATCAAAACAGTAGACAGCATATTGGTACAGTATGGTAAAAGCAGGCGCGATGGCGGTAAAGTAAGAAAAAAGCGGTCAGGGTGGTAAAGTATGGTAGAGTATGGTAAAGCAGGTGTCGGGGAGGTACAGTATGGTACAACATGGTTAAGTATGGTAGAGTATGGTAAAGCAGATGTGAGAGCAGTAAAGTATGGTACAGCATGCTAAAGTATTGTACACTATGGTAAAGTATGGTAAAGCAGGTGTCGGGGAGGTACAGGATGGTAAAGCATGGTAGAGTATGGTAAAGCAGATTTGAGAGTGGTAAAGTATGGTACAGTATAGGTAGAGTATGGTAAAGCAGATTTGAGAGTGGTAAAGTATGGTACAGTATAGGTAGAGTATGGTAAATAAGTTGTGGTACCTGAGAGTGTGTGTCAGGTATTCTCTCTGTAGGCCAGTCAGTGTCTCTCTCTCTGTCTGTCTCTCTGTCACGGCTGCGCTCTCGGTCTCTGCTGCGGGTGCGATGTCTGCTGCCCTGATGTCCGTACGGCCGCGCCGATTTCTGCATCAGCACCTGATCCGGCCCCTCGCTCGCCACCTGACACGTGATACAGTGCTGTCAATCACACTCAAATCCTTCATTAATTTAACAAATGAACAGACTGTTCAAGAGTCTTTATGAACTGAGCTAAATTGTACAAATATTAAACTGTGATTAATCGCTTCCCCACAAAAAAAAAGAGTACAAATGGTCAAAAACGTATTAATACAATCCACACCAATGTGTGTAATAATGAATTGAAGTCATTAGTAGGGATGCACTGATACTGATATCGGCATCGGGCATTGTACTCTTGTGTTTGTAATTAAGAAGGTATTTTATTTTTATTGGTCTCACTGTGCTGTGGAAAGGAACAAGTATTGGTACAGGCATCGGTATCGGCGAGTACCAGAAAAAAAAATAGCGGTACTCATACTCGGTCTTTAACAAAATGGTGTCGTTGCATCCCTAGTTATTCGCTTTCCCATCGTGCACTAGAAAGAATTTAATGTCACTTCATTGCTTTGTCAAAATGAATGTAATATTAATTCAATAGATTATGTAAAAATGACTGCAGTATGTTGTGTTAAAATCTGCTTCTCATGCTTTGTTAATGAAATGTTAGATCAAAATGAATCAAAACAAGACTTCTCCTTCGAAACAAAGTGCGATTAAGTTGTTTATTAAGAGAAAAGTGAAGAAAAGCAGAATAATACCACCATCAGGGTTAGTTTTGCTCTCACCGATTCTGTTAAATCTGCTCAACAAATCTGATTCTGAATCTGTACAGACGTGCAAACACACGAATCATTCCTGAACAAGACGAATGATGACATCACAGACCTGGCAGCCAATGAGGAAGAAGCGTTTAGTCGTGTTAAGTCATGCAGCGAGAGAGGTTTAGTCGTGTTAGAGATTGACGGGTACAGTAAATGTACAGTATGAAGACGCGCGTGTACCATTTGTGTGGCCACTAGGGGGCGAAACCTCTCAGAAGAGCTCCGCGTGAAGCTCCTCTGAGAGGAGAAAAGAGGGAACAGAGGTTTTCTCATGACTGGACCTCCGTCTTCACCAGCGTCTGTCTGCAATACAAGAGGACAAAACTCACACAGAGACACAATGAGCCGAGAAGTTCACAGGGTCTCACATACGTGGTGGGTTCGGACCTTTACACACACACACACACACACACACAGCACAGTACACAAACACACACGGCATATGGACTCACCGTCTGTGACTTCTTTTTCTTCTTCTTCATGGACCTGAAGAAGCCCTGCTTCTCTTTCTCTTTGGTTGGTTCAGGTGGGCTCCTGTCCAGCCCCTCAGACTCCGCCCTCATAAAGCAAGACACACAGGTGACAGGTTACACACATGATAAAGCCTTTAAACACGCGTGTGTGAAGAGCTGTGACCTCACCAGGGGTCATAGGGTTGTTGGTGAATGTTGTGGCTGCCGTCCATCGTGACCCCTGAACTCTCGTGGAAGGAGTTATCAGGTCTGGGGGACGGCACTAAAAAATATAAGCACAATAAACAGTCCACAATGAAACGCTTATCATGATCGGAGACTGAAAATGTGAGCGTGTGAGATGGTACGTACCTCGGTAGAAGCTCCCAACCCGGCGTGGGACAGAGTCATTGTAAATCATTCGGTTCTCTTTGGCTGAACCGCTGTCATCCGTGATCTGCTCTTGATACACGCCCCCCTACAACACACACATGCCAGTTGGTTAAATAAAAATCCAGTGGTTTCCTTTGAACTGAAACGAGCAGAAGTAACAGAAGAAACGTAAAGAAATTGAACAGAGGAATTACAGTATATTAATCTAACGAAAAACAGCACGAGCCGAAATTGAACTCAAGTCGCTTGTGAATGTCTCTCAGATAAATATTCTTCCGGAAAATTAAGTGTCCTTCCATCATAATCTATACTTTAAAATTTTATTTCACAAATACTAATAAAGCATTGAACTTGGTGCCATTTCAAGTATTGATTATGTTTATCCTTTTATTTAAAAACAACACTTATAGCAGTTGAATTGAACTTTAATTCAATTCAATTTAATTTTTTGAATCCAAAGTGTGCAGTTTAAATGAAATGTGAAGTTAATCCTCTAGGGCTGTCAAACGATTGATGAATTTTGTATTTATGAACACCAGTGTTGGGTGTACAGTAACTACTTACTAAGTAATTAGTTACTGTAATTTAATTACTTGTCCCTTGAAAAAGTAAAGCAAGGGGTCATTTATTTTCTGTAGTTTAATTAGTTACTTTTGATGTAATTAAACTAAATACTTTGTGTAATATATGAGTGTGCCATAGTGGAATTGACATCAAAGTTCAGAGTCTAACTTTAAAATCCATGCTTTAATGTTTAATTCTCACATTTGTAATACTTTGGTCAGTTAATAAGAGTACTTTATGTAGTTTAATATTATTTATTTGAATGAATTAAAAGAGCTGTTTCATAATTAAATACTTTTTGGAGAGAGTCATTTGTACAGTAATCTAATTACACTATTGAATATGTCATTAGTAACTAGTAATTAATGACTTTTTCAGAGTAACTTACCCAACAGTGATGAACACATACACATACATATACATAATTAGGAAATATTTACATGTATTTATTTATATTTGCCAATAAATTATATATGTTTATATTTTTCTTAAAACATAGGCTTGTATGTGTACTGTATGTTCATAAATATAAAATCAAAATGCATAGTACGCAGACATATATTATGCAAACGCAAACTTTTATTCTGGATGCGATCGTTTGACAGCCCTTGAATCCTCAGTTAAATTCTGAATGATCCAGAACTCACTGTTTCTCACTGACTCGTCACCTGTATGAAATGTTTAGAGAAGAAAGTTAGCGTTTGCTTTTCCATGATTTACACTAAAACTACAGCTTGTAAATCAGAATAAAAAAGCAAACAGAGAAATGGGCAGCAGAAAGAGAGAGAGAGACAGCTGGATGATGCGGACCTCGCTCTTTTGTCGGGCCGTGTGAAAGACGGCAGTGTTGTCCCGTGTGGACTCCCGGATTAAGGGTCGCGCGTGACTGACCTCTGCGGCCGCCGTGTCGTTCTGTTTATGGAAAGATGACAGCAGGTAAAGCAAAAAGCGGCCGGCACACATTCATTCACATGCTCACATAGACGCAGAATCGGTTCCAAACCCTAAAAAGTGCCCTACGTAGATCGCATTATAGGCCCTAAAATGGAAGCAGGAGTGAGCACTAACAACGATTAGCATAAAGAACGGTTCAGATCAGTCATGAGAGTTGTAGACGGCAGACAGGAGAGCACCAGGGTTTGGAAGACAGCTACACGTCTCTCCACACGTCTCACAGCATTAGAAAGCACACCGCAGTGCTCTGAAGCAGCAAAACACAACGAGACAAACCAAAAATATCCAAAACCCAAGCTTCAACCCACCCTGATGTCATCTAACCCTGCGTCGCGTGAGACGGAGCTGCCCATGTGTCTCGGCAGGGTTCGATGCTGGAGCTGAGGGGTCAGGAGCTGTAGACTGCTCGCTCTGGTGGGCATTCCCTGTGCCACCGCTAACCCGCCCGTCTCGCCCCCGTGGGGTCGCCCTCGTTCTCTTCTCACGTACATGGAATGCCTGTGGGGGCGCTGTTGGGAGGAGAAGGGGCTGGTGTAGCCTACGCCGTACGGGAGATCCCGAGGGGAGGGGAGGTTGAGTCCTCCTCCGCCTCCAGGGTCGAACGAGTCGCCGGAGTTGCCCTCGTTCTGCTGTTGGCTCTTTTGCCGCGACGAGGAGCGCCGGCCAGACGTCTCCACCGCGCTTCCGTCTCGCTCCAGTTTGCTGCGTCGGCCCACAGCGGGACTGTGTCCGGATCGGTCCCCGTGCTGCAGGGACGGGCTGCCCGGCGGCGGCAGGTTCAGGTTCATGTTGAGGTCCAGGCAGCTGCCGGGGAAGTACCGTGGAGACCCGGAGGGGTCGTCCGGGTGGAGGCGCATGTCGCTGAGGTTGCTGACGGACTTGGCGTCCGCTAACGCTCCGTGACTCTTTGACAGACTCAGGTATGAGGACGACGCCTTTCCGCCCGATGAGGCAGGTGGCGCCGTTGGTTCACCGTAGCCGTGGCGACTGAGTTTCTCCCTGTCTCCTGTCATTGTGTTGTTCTTGCCCTCCACGAAGGAGTGACGGTTCTGTGAACGAGGCGTGTTGGATTTCAGGTATTTCGCTCCGGGTCCGTCCGTAGGTTTCCCGAAATCAAAGTCACCGAGTTTGGATTTAGCGTCTTTAGCGTGCTGCAGGCTCGCCAGGTCTTTACCGCAGGACGCCGAGCGGTTGAGTGGCTGAAAGGATTTGGGATGCATAACCGGACTCAAGCTGTTGGCGGACGGCGCCGAGCCGTTGAGGAAAGCCTCAGTGCTGGACGGGTGGAGGTCTTCGTGCCCGTGACGCGGCAGACTGGAGCAGTCTCGACTGTTGGAGCGATGGTGACCTGAACTCTTGACTCCATGACCCCTGAAAGCACACAGAGAGTTGATCATGAATGTTAAGTGTTGATGCTGTGAATCTTTAAAGCAGAACTTTATGATGCTCCAGACCTGCTGGGGGCGCTGTTGTCCAGGAGAGGTTTCCTCTTAGACGAGCGGATGGGTGTGGGTGTCAGCGGGCCGGGTCGCTCCGTCAGGCGCTGGGTCTGAAAGGCGTGATGGTTCAGGCTCTGTTCGGTCAGAAAGCGTTCGTTCGGATTCAACAGCAACAAGTTCTGAAAATGCAAAAAAAAAAAAACTGTCAGAATAACACAAACACAAGTGAAAACGGTCAATGTGTTCAGTTCACATATTTTGAGTAAAAAAAATGGCCATTGGGATTTTTGACTTTGTAACATTGCCACAAATTCTGATTCATAAGAGCACCAGACATTTGAATGGAGAAATATTCTCAATGGTGAACTTTACTGGAATCTGATTTACTGTAAGTACAGTATTTTTGTGCCTATATCGGCAAATCAGAAAAATAAATACTGATATGATGCATAAACATTTTCTATTTAAAATAATATTTTATTTTCTCGTCACAATAACAAACATTATTATTATACAATTATCATAAAATACAAGATTATTACAGAAAATATGTTTGCTTCATGGTGGGGAAAACAGACAGATTCTGGAGTACACATTTATTTACATCCTAACACAAAGTTACACAATGACACAAACAGTACAAGCATAATCTCTCAAAATAAAAATGATCAGATGTTCAGATCACGCAGAATATTACTGGATCAAAAGATTTATTTTAGTCTCGACACATTCTTTAAAACTGTCCTGAAAGAACAACAACTCATCTGAAGTTTTCTGAAATTTCTCTGTTGAAAATGAATTAACATGAATTATCATTTAATTAAAACAACAGAGTCACTGTTAACCACTAACACGAGTAACACAGTGTATTAAAGTCTCCTGATACTCACAGAAATATCTTACAGATTAAATAAGTTTCATAACCTATAACTCACACCACCAGACACGTGACTAACACGTCACAGTCGTCATTTTAACATTGACTGAGTCAGTCCACAGGTGAAGAAAGAACCGAACGACCCTTCATCTGCTTCACAACATTACTCAGAAAGCTGTTATAATGACAAACCACCATCACAAAAGAGAAAGAGAGAATGAAACGAGTGTCAGAGTCATTCGTGTGTGTGGGGGAGAGATGACAAACAAACAAAAACACTGATTGATTTGATTATTTCACATTTCATTCAGCCAATTTCCATCTCTGTCCGCTAACTCAGAATAGACCAGCGCGATAAACACACAGGATTGTTTTATATAATATAACATCATCACAGCTCTAAAAGCCATTCAGAACATCATAACACCCACATAGCAACACCCTGACAACCATTTCTATTCCTTAAACTATCACAAACACCTGTTAACTTAAATGTTAGATGTGTCTTGATCAAAAACAACTTGCACTGACATGTCTTAAGATGTTTCATTAGGATTGGTTTGTCTCGGGATGTGCACAGCAATGTTTTGTAAAAGTGACTTAAATATGCTAATATAACAAAGGCCTAAAGCCTAGTCCTGGTTTAAAATAATCCCTGTCCGGGAAACCGCCCCTAACATTAAACAACCTTCAACATTCACAGAAACTTAAAACATACACTCACACACAGCAAACACACATACTTACAAACATACGCACTCACGCACACACACACACACACACACGCACGCACACACACACACACACACACACACACACACACACACACACACACACACACACACACACACACACACACACACACACACGCACACACAAATTCACACATGGACACACACACACAATTACCCACAAATTCACACATGGACACCCCCACACACACACACACACTCATGTACACACAAATTCACACATGCACACTCTCACACACACACACATTAAATTACACACAAATTCACATTTCCACACGCACACTTTTCTCTTACCTTCATTAGGTCAAGCACGACTGGACTGATGATCCCAAGATATCGTCTCTCCAGAGTTTGTGGATGACTCACTGATGGGAACTAAACACACACACACACACACACACACGCACAAATACACAAACAATGTAAGATCAACAGCTACAGTCATCATAAGTATGTTCAGTACAGAATCCTGACATCCAGCTTGATAACTCCTGCTTCATCATTACACATGCAGCGCATATTAAATAAAAGACTGAAATACTTTTACACCTTTACAAAATGTCCTAACATGAATGTTAACATGAGCTGACATAATGACCCAGCAGATGTTCATGTGGTCAGATGTGATGTCATGTTGTGAGATTTTGATAGAGACAGACAGACTGACCCGTAGGCCGTGAAAGCGTGGATTATTGTAGAAGAGCTTCATCTGTTCTGGAGGCAGAGGACCCAAAACCTTCTGGATGGTGAAGAGCTGGTCGATCTCACTCTCTCCCGGAAACAAAGGCTGACCGTCACTCAACTCGCCCAGAATACACCCCACTGACCACATGTCCACTGCCTTCCCATAGGGAGCCCTGAGAGAGACGGACGAGAGATGTTTTTGTGTGATTTTGATTCGCACTGAAGTGATGAGATAAAGCTTGTGTTTGTGACATGACGTGAATCTGATATTTCTGACCCGAGCAGCAGTTCTGGTGACCGGTACCATCTGGTGGCCACATATTCAGTGTAGTTTGCATCGGTGGCTTCAGAGAGATCCCGAGCGAAACCTGACAGAAAGAACAACACGCATCAGAAACAAAGACACCAACAGACTGTTTTAAACATGATCTGAAGGAACACTTCACTATAAAATAAATGTCACATCACTGTGTGTGTAATAATGTATGCTTGAGTACAGACAGATAAACATGTGATGAGAACATGTGTGTGGAGCAGTCGCTTGGAGCTTACAGGGACAATGTGTGTGTGTGAATACATTTCCAAATGAACACAACAGCACTGGTTCAGAACACAGTCTGGAGTGAGCGACAAACAATCTCCTGTTGTGTCTCTCTCTCACACACACACACACAGTTCTGATTGGTCCTCGATGATCACATGACTGTAGAAACTCACCAAAGTCACAGAGTTTGAGCACATCATCAGCGCTGATGAGGAGATTCTCTGGCTTGATATCTAGACAGAGAGAGGACAGATTTGAGAGTGTCTGTGTACAGTATGTGTGTGTGTAGGTGGTCTCTCACCTCTGTGTACGATGTTGTTCTTGTGGCACCAGTGAATGGCTTTGATCAGCTGGTAGATGTAGTTTCGCACCTTCTCAGGTGCAGCTCCGTTCGGCATGTCCTCTAACAGCTCCAGCATGTTCTATAACACACACACACACACACACACACACACATCAGATCCTCATCACATCAAACACCATTCAGCTGAAGATCTGCAGGTGTCTCTCACCTTCTCCACATACTCAAACACCAGATAGAGTTTCCCCCGCCGGCGGAACGCTTCCTTCAGCTCTACGATGTTCTCCTGCTTGAGCGTGCGGAGCATCTTCAGCTCCCTCATGGTCGTCTCCTTCACCTCCTCATTTTCTGCCGTATCAGAGAGACACATCAGAGCTTCCTCTCACCGTTCATGTTTTAATGCTTTTAAAAATGAAAATATGACGTGCTAAAGTGTAACTTTCCTTGTCACACTGTCTTTGAATTACTTTGTCACAAAAGATACAAACAGTGATTTGATGTCTTTAGTTAACAGACATTGATTTTCATGTAAGATACTTTGAAAGTAATGTAGCCCAATGCTGAAAGAAACAGATATAGAGACGTCAACTGAAAGATGTTGGTTTTATTGAGGTTATTTCTCTTATTGTAGTGTTTTATAAAGCAGGTCACATGACCAAGCAGCAGAGATGATAAACATCTGCAGAGGAGAGGAGAAGAGGCCGTACCTTCACTGTCCTTGAACTTCTTAATGGCCACGATTTCATTTGTCTCCTGAAATAGAGAAGAGAGACTAGGATGAGAATACAAACACACACACACATTTATATTCGATACATTCAGACGAGTAGGGTTTGGTAAAAGCTTCAGACCGTTAGACTATAGCTGCGCGCCCGACCCCCAGTTAACTTCCGGTTTGTGTTTGGCTAGTCTAATAATATAACTATTTATACTTTATTTAATTTATGTTAACATAAATTTGTGTCATTATTTTACTTTATGCTACTTGTATTAAATAAACGATTTGTTGAATTGGTTCTGTATTTGGTCGCATTTAAAGAAACCGTATGGTACACTGCCATCTAGCGGCTGCGATTGGTATCGCAGTCTAAATCAAAATATTGGAGAGACGAGTTTAGCTAAGGAACTGTTCCTTTCGGTTTCGTTTGATTGTCATCAGAAATCATCTACAGGCGCTCTATTGTTTGTGAATGTGTACCGGAAGTTCAGTTGTGGTCACAAAAGTGCGCATGCGCAGTGGTTAAGAAACCGTCTATAAATCACAGGACTACTAAATCTTATAGATTTGATCCATTTTGGATATTCAGACCTTATGGTTGTCTGAACTGACAATACACAGGAAAGATTTTGTGTGTTTTTGTTTTCTTTTCAATAACATAAAAACTGTGTGTGTGCGTGCGTCACAATCTCTCTGTCTCTCTCTCTCTCTGTCCTATTTAAGACTTTCAGTATAAACTCCCAGCATCCTCCTCTGCTCTACTTTCATTCTTTAGAGGAATAAAACAGTGAGCGACACAGTTCACAGATGCACACAGCTCATGACACTAAAGTTTACTGATACACACACAAAATCAAGAAAAGAAAAGTGTGAAATTGTGCTCATGAAGGTTCAACTATTTTTCATCCCTTATTGTTTGTCCTATAGGTCAACAACTGACTAACAACTGTCTCATTTCATTCAACATTCCAGAGGAACTCGCTACATACAGTAAATTAAGCAAAACTGAGAAATCCATATCATATTGTACATCCACACATTTACACGTCACGACCCCTTTATATTGTGGGTTGTTTATTGTGATTGTGCGTCTGTAGAGGGCAGCAGAACTGCAGCTGCTCCACATTCTGTCCTTCATTAAAACTGAAACCACAGCAGATGTGACACAGGTCAGAGGTCATGGATGTATACACCTGTCATACACTGTGAGAGATGGTTCACTGATGACCTCTGACCCCGCCTCATCTCAGACCCAGACAGATGAGCTCGTGAGTGATTGGTCTGTCGGATCCTGCCAGTGATTTGATTGGTTGTGCATGAGGGAGTTCATGCTCATAACATAAGCTCTCCAGAGACTTTATTACAGAGAGAGAGAGAGACACTTGTATCACGCTATTTAAAACATACAAGAAAAAAGCTCGACACATGCTTTGAGCATTAACAGCTTTTTCTCTTTACAGATCCTGTGTGAATAAAACCGGCTGTAAAAATAAACATGACATTATAATACATGTAACCGAGACATCGATGATGCATTGACATGATTCATTCAAGTTTATTCTTTAATGGCATAGCTGAGAAAAGTCCTGTAATGACCTCAAAATACGTCAGTCAGATACAGTATGAATGTCAGGGTGTAGAATATTGACCCTCCTTCTGTGCATTATTCTGCAGTCAGTTATTATTCATCTGTAAATATCTCACAGTCTTGCCAAAGTACAGAATACGTTAATAAAATAGAGAGCCACTGTCCACGAAGACTGCTTTATAAAGAACAAACCAAGCAGATTCATAACCACTAATGGAAGAGAATTCCCATCCAGCGCTCAACGCGAGGTGACTGTACAGACGACAAGAGGCTGAAATGAGACGTACACTGGAAATACACAGGAGAAAAACAAAACACTTAGGGTTCGTGCGCAAAAAGTCTATTTTAAGGTGCGATGTAATAACACAAGTAACATTAGACGAAGATATTTTTATTTAACCTTACAGAACATAAATCTGTGCAAGTGTGCTATTAGTTTACCTCCTTGAGTTAAAGCGGAGGTACCATGCTATTTCATGCATTCTGACTTTACACTGTTAAACGTGCTGACTTCTCAAGCTGAACACGGTCAACT
Organism: Triplophysa rosa; assembly: GCF_024868665.1. NCBI lineage: Eukaryota > Metazoa > Chordata > Actinopteri > Cypriniformes > Nemacheilidae > Triplophysa > Triplophysa rosa. Next base: position 1,410,169 of record NC_079910.1, read on the forward strand.
TGTCAAAAAACGAGTCGAGCATATGACGTAGTATTTCTGTGCGAAAAGTTTTTTTCGAACATGGGTTCCCGTTTCGTAACAAGAGTTCTTAGTCCCTTATCAGACTATTCTCCCAGAAAAGCAGGCCCACGCGTCAACCAGCCAGCGTGAGAAACAGCACGCCCATCAATGCCGCTTCACTCGGCTGACGGAAGTTGAGGTGTGTTTGTTTGCTCACTGCATTTGGGTGATGAATGTACATAGTGGATATAACGCTGGATTTGGAGATGGTTTGAAACTGATAGATGGCGCGGTCCCAGCGCTAAAAGATGCCGGACATGAACCGCACGCGGTAAGTCAAACTAAGTCATACGTCTGTGTTTTGTTGGCAATCGGCGTGTACGTGCATAATGTAAACAACACGAAGGGATAATGTGATTGTGTGCTCGTGCTGTAGTTCCGTCCCCAGCTCGTCTCTTTCAGCTGTATCTGTCTTTTATAAATCTGATCAAACTAAATTCTCTTCGAAGATACTCGAGATTAATGCGAGATTGGCAGCGTGTGTTACCCGATCTTTAATGCTTTAAGTACACGATCTGTTTGTTTGATCATTCGTTGTGAATGTATCTTTCTTCTGTTTGTGCATGATAAGACTGTGAACTGGGTCGTCACAGCTAAAGGGGTTTAATCGAGAGCGGATAGATCTCAGATCACCCTGAAGGGTCCACCATCGTCCTTAAACAAACCCACCGACCGCCGCGGGCCAATATTAAATGATGCATGCTGAAGAGAGAGTGTTATAAACACACATCTCATAACAGGAATTAGTATGTCATGCATATTCATAGCACACACCGTTTCCTGACTGGTCAGGCCGAACGGAACCTCGCAGAGATGCAAATAGTAAGAGAAGACTGTAAGCATTCAGTTCTATTTTGATCTCTCTGACAGTAAGACGCTAATGCCCCAAACACAGATTATTTGCTTTGGCACTGATGAATAAACAGGAAGTAGAATTATGATGATGGAGGAAGTGTTTTGTAGATGTTCAGGCTGTCTGAAGGTCCAGATAACATCCCTGAAATAAACTCTCTCTCTCTCTCTCTGGACAGTGTGGACGAACGGGTGAACACAGTTATTCACGCGCACACACAGACACTTTTGTGAAATGTCCTACTCAGATGACCTATTTTACACTCCATTACACAAAAAAACTCTTCTCTTCTCTCATCTTGTCCGCTTGTCTCGAATTAATTTAGAAAATCACTTGCCTCTGTGTATGCATGCAATGACTTAAACTACTTAAAAAGATACTTCAACCCAAACTATTTTTACATGTCAAACCTGAGTTTCTTTCTTTCAGAACACAAAAAAAGATATTTTGAAGAATGTTGATAATCAAACAACACTGAAACCCATTGACTTACATTATATGAACACAAAACCACTGAGACATTTCTCCCAATTTTCTGTTCCACTGAAGAAAGACTCACAAAAGTTTACAACCACGTGAGGAGAATAAATGGCAGAATTTTTGGGAGAAGCGTCCCTTTGAAAGGTTGTGTAAAGAGCTCACAAGGGTTTTGACTAAAGCTAGTGGTTTAAAAATTAACACTGAAAAAAACACACGGGGCTTTTAAAACCATCACACATCACTGACCCTCAAAATAAATGTTCAACTATGAACAATCCATTATTAATGACGTGACGTGTTTGAACAGACGCACACGCATGCACACGCGCACACACCCACACGTTCACCGTCTTACATGACTAGGCCGTGTGTTTAATGAACAGACATCATTCATTCAGACAAAAACAGTCCCAGAGGTGAAGGGTTTACAGGTTTGTCAATGAGTTTCTTTCCTCTGATATATCTCTCTCTCTCTGCAGAAGCAAACATGTGTGTTATTAATGTATAAACACAAACAGCAGGTCAGATTCACAACATCCAAACCAAACCGACCGGCTCTCTCTCTCTCTCACAAACATCTATTCAGAAACAAGGATCCAGCACTACAGACACTTTTTGATTGTGTGATTTACATCCAGAATAAATCCATCACTGGTAAACTGACAACAGTGTTTTGGGTCATGGCATGTGGTTATAAACTGGTTGACCAGTCACAATGTTTCACAAAACCAGCAAGCTAATAACTAGATTTGATACACCGTTTTAAAGCACGGCTACAGTACAAACTGCGCACGCACACACACACACACACACAGATACTTGCATATGTGGTTTACGAGGACTCTCCATAGACGTAATGATTTTTATACCGAACAAACTGTATATTCTATTACCTAACTCTAACCCCTAACCCTAACCCTAATATCACATAAAACCTTTGTCTTTTTTTCTTTTAAAAAAATTATCATTTAGTATGTTTTTTAGGCATTTTAGTTTACGAGGACACAGGAAGTGTCCCCGTAAACCATGTTTACGTTGTTATAGACATGTCATTACACAGTTTTGTGTCCTCGTAAACCATGTATACAAGCACACACACACACACTCACTCACCTTCTATAAATCTCTCCTCTCTCTTTCTGTCTCTCTATCATTCTGTCTCATAAACTCACACACANACACACACACACACACACACACAAACGCACACAGACACATGCATTTACAGAAACACACACACACCTACATCTACAGTAAATCTCTATCACACACCCACTAACACACATTTTCTCTCTCTCTGTGTGCCTGTGTCCATCCAGAAAATAAAAGTCTCTCTGTCTCTCTCTCTCTCTCTCTTTAGTGTGTGTATAAATAGCTCGTGTGAAAGAGGGGTTTAGTCCACGGCCGCGTTTCAATGACCTACATATTCTCCTCATTCTCACATGAAGAACCAATCCGGCATCATAATGTCTGCGTCTGTTAAAAGCTGAGAGGAAAATATATGACGCATACTGTATTCTTCACGTTTGAAAACATCTGAAATCATATTCTTCTTTGGGCCAAAAATCGGCTTAAGACATTCGAGGACACTTTTTCTTAAACCGTTTCCCTAATACAAAATATCTACAAAAAAAAGTCATATACATCTGGGATGGCTTGAGAGCGAGTAAATGATAACTTATATTATGATTTATTTATGATGATGAACTATTCCTTTAAACCCTGCCATGTATCATCAGTTATTATTAGAAAAACAAAACCACCAGCACTGCCTTCATAGTCATGACCCCGACAAGACAAAAAACACAAAAGATCATCAGCAATCACATCTGGATTCTGAAATCAGTTACAATAGCAGCTCGTGGTAAATGTAATATTGGTATTTGATCCAGCTGTGATTTTATTTATCGTTCTCCATCTCTGTTCTATAGTATGAAACACAAAATCTACAGATCTGTTTAGTGTCTCTGACGAGATTAAACCGCTCCAGTTGAGATTCAACAACAATCTGAAAAAACTCTTCAGGCCTGATATCGTTCAGACTCGTCCACAAACCGTCTCGCATTCATCAAACACCAAACCGCGTTCAAATAAAAGGTCCATTATAAACAGACAAAGAGTGCAGATTTCAGTCAGTGATCTGGTGTCTGTGTACAGTATGTGTTGATCTGAGCTTCACATCAGCGTCTGAACACATAATTGCTCTCTTACGAATCAATTCTCATTGTTTCCTGAGCGTCTGTAAGAGCCTGAGGTTTGCCTGACGTCTCTAACATCTGACAGGAGACGGCCGGGTCACGCGGGGTGAGAGAGTTCATGGCGGTGAACTGCACAAACAAGACGTGCGGGTTTGTTAAACCCATTCGACAGCATGTCAAGACACGAGGGAAGAGAAACCGGTGAAACCGCCATGGATGGCAAGTTTTGCCAAAGCGATTTGCGACACGGGCTGGACACACCAAAACGTTTTGTTCAATACATCGCATCTCAATGCGGGATCCTTGCTGTGAAGTTTACGTTGTACAAATAAAAAAACCCAAGTGACTCGAACAAAGCCGAACAGAATGTGTTCATCGATGCCCGCTAGACAAAAACCAGTCGGATCTCAGCTGAGTCAACATTCACTTTGTTTCATGTCATCAGAATGTGTCGGGCTTTCATCTCGAGAGTTACAAAAAAAAAACATAAAACACAATGTAAACATGTTGTGTTCAGCAGACAACAAGATAAAAGAGTAAACAAGTGTGTTGAGAGCAAAACACAACAGCGTGAAACACAAATTATTTTTATGAATATAAATGAGTCTTTATTAGTAGGAACATCAATAAGCATTTGGTCATTTTCTAGAGCTTAAACTTTATTCAACTTAAATATTTACATGTGATGAGTACAGCATGATGAAATGACGTCTATTTTTCCTAAAGAAAATGTTTTGTAAGATGTCAAACTACAGTTAGTTCAGAGTTCTGACCAGGTCCAGAAAATACCATCACATAACCCCAATGTTATCAACCCTTCACTGGTTACCCATTAAGTACCATATTGACTTTAAAGTTCTTTTAATTACTTATAAAGCCTTAAACGGTTTAGCCCCTACCTACATCACAGAGCTTCTACAACACTACAACCCATCACGCTCTCTAAGATCTCAAAACTCAACACCTAGAATAACTCAATCCACCAAAGGGGGCGGAGCTTCCTCATACATAGCACCTAAACTCTGGAATAGCCTTCCCGATACTATTCCAGGATCAGACACACTCTCCCACTTTAAATCTAGATTAAAGACACATCTTTTCAGCAAAGCATTCACTTAATGCAAAATATGCTAAATAAATAAAAAATGAATGAACAGCAGCTACGATAAATATGTATTTCTCATTGGAGTTTGGGTTCCTCGCCACAGGGCCGTGTTGGCTTGCTCATCGGAAGACTGCTGATATTAGATATTAATTATTATTTATTAGAATGATCTTGCTTGTTCTATAAACACCATGCGCTGTGCTGTGTTCAAGGTTATTTTAGTTTACTAAAATTAAAACTTTGAAAACATCTCTGTTCATTGAAATCAAATCAAATATTGACCTACAAATTATGGGGAAAAACTTAACTAAAGGAAAAATTGAAATGTTGCATCAAAAACAAATTGAAATAAGTTTAGAGCACTAAAATGATAATAATAAACAAAAACTAAAATAGAAATTAATTAATATTATATAGCAACATAAAAAATAAACAAATAAAAGGACAAATGCATATACCAAAATTGCTAAAACTTGAACTAAAATTAACATAAAAACTAAAGATCTAAAAATAAAAGCCAATTAAAAAAAAGAAAAAACTAAATAAAACTAAAATGAAAACTATAATAACTCTGGCTGTGTTCCACCTTTTCTGTGTTTTGCTGTTTTTCTTATTTTCTCCTGTAAAGCTGCCTTGGAACAATGCACATTGTGAAAAGTCCTATATAAATAATATTGAATTGAATTTGTTTTATTCGACATTAGGGCAGCCCCGGCTCAAACTGGCCGCCATCTTGACCACATCACATGACCTGCTGAATATGACATCATCTCATCTCCCATGTTTCACATTATCAGACATTAACAGGAGTAGAAAACATGAGTCGTGGATGACAAACACACCTGTACTTCTACAACACTGTCTGAATCTGAGCGCTTGCGCTTCTGAATCCACACTAATGGGTGTCGCTATAAAGACAATTTATTGGTTAGTAACACATAACCATAAAATTACTGAGTGCGCCCTAAAATTAGCAAACCAGCTTGTGCGTGTGTGCACGTGTGCGTGTGTAATGGACCGGTTCTTGGGTGCAGCTGTGTTGGCACTGAATCAGATTCAGTGTAAATTTGAAAACTGGTAATTCGTTTACGCTCGCTTTACATCTGATTCTATCTAATAAGCAGCTGCATCACTACACACGCATGCGCACACGCAGACACACACACACGCGCGAGCATGCACACACACGCAGACACACACACACACACGCGAGCACATGCACACACAAGCGAGCACATGCACACACACGCAGACGAAGACACACACACACACGCGAGCACACGCACACACACGCAGACACACACACACGCAAGCACATGCACACACACGCAGACACATGCACACACACACACAAATTCACACATGGACACACACACACAATTACCCACAAATTCACACATGGACACCCCCACACACACACACACACTCATGTACACACAAATTTCACACATGTCACACTCTCACCACACACACACATTAAATTACAACAAAGTTCACATTTCCCACACGCACACTTTTTCTCTTACCTTCCATTAGGTCAAAGCACAGACTGGATGATGATCCCCAAGATAATCGTCTCTCCAGAGGTTTGTGGGATGAACTCACTGATGGGGAATAAACACAACACACACACAACACGATACGCCACAAAGTATCACCAAACAATGTCCAAGCATCAGACAGCTACATCATCAAAGTATGTTAAGTAACAGAACTCCTGACCATCCGAGCTTTGATAACTCCTGCTCATCGATTACACATGCAGCCATATTTAAATAAAAGATGAAATAACTTTTACACCCTTTAACCAAAATGTCCTTAACATGAATTGTGTACATGAGGCTGACATAATGACACACAGCGAGAATGTTCATGTGGTCAGATGGTGATGTCAATGGTTGTGAGATTTTTGATAGATGACAGACAGACTGACCACGTAGGCCGTGAAAGCGTGGATATTTGTAAACGAGCTTTCATCTGTTCTGGAGGCAGAGGACCCCAAAACCTTTCTGGATGTGTGAAGAGCTGGTCGATCTCTACTCTCCTCCGGAAACAAAGGCCTGACCGTCACTCAACTCGCCCAAATAAACCTTCAACTAACTGACCACAGTCCACCTGCCTTCCGCATAGGGAGCCCTGAGGAGAGACGGACGAAGAGATGTTTTTGGATGATTTTGATTCGCACTGAAGTGATGAGATAAAGCTTGGTGTTTGTGACATTGACGTGAATCTGATATTTCTGACCCCGAGCAGAGTTCTGGTGACCGATGTACCATCGTGTGGCCACATATGTCAGTGGTAGTGTTGCATCGGTGGCTCAGAGAGATCCCGAGCCGGAAAACCTGACAAGAAAAGATAAAGACGCATCAGAAAACAAAGACACCCAACAGACTGTTTTAAACATGATCTGAAGGAACACCTTCACCTATAAAATAAATGTCACATCATAGTGTGTGTAATAATGTATGCTTTGAGTACAAGACGATAAACATGTGATGAAGAGACATGTGTTGTGAGAAGCAGTGCTTGGAGCCTTACAGGGACCAATGTGGTGTGGTGTGAATACATTTCAAATGAAAACAAACACACTGGTTCAGAACACAGTCTGGAGTGAGCGACAAACAATCTCCTGTTTGTGTCTCTGCCTCTCACACACCAACAACACACAGTGTCTGATGTCTCCTGCGATGATCTACATGACTGTAGAATATCACCAAAGTCACAGAGTTTGAGCCACATCATCAGCCGCTGATGAGGAGATTCTCTGGCTTGATATCTATGACATGAAGGAGGACAGATTTGAGAGTGTCTGTGTACAGTATTGTGATGTGTGTATGTGGGTCTCTCTACCTCTGTGTACGATGTATTCAGTTCTGTAGGCACCAGTGAATGGCCTTTGATCAGCCTGGTAGATGTAGTTTCCGCACCTTTCTCAGGTGCAGCTCACGTTCGGCATGTCCTCTAACCAGCTCCAGCATGTTCCTAATAAACCACCACAACACACACACACACACATCAGATCCCTCATCACATCAAACACCCATTCAAGCTGAAGATCATGCAAGGTGTCCTCTCACCCTTCTCCACATAACTCAAAAACCAGATAGAGTTTCCCCCCGCCGGCGGAACGCTTCCTTAACAGCTCTAAGATGTTCTCCTGCTTGAGCGTGGCGAGCATCTTCAGCCTCCACTCATGGTCCGGTCTCCCTTCAAATCCTCATTTTCTGCCCGTATCCAGAGAGACACATCAGAGCTCCTCTCACCCGTTCATGTGTTTAATGCTTTTTAAAAATGAAAATATGGACGTGGCTAAAGTGTAACTTTCCTTGTCCACACTGTCTTGTGAAATTATCTTTGTCCAACAAAAGATACAAAACAGTGATTTGATGTCTTTAGTTAACAGACAATTGTATTTCAATGTAATATACCTTTGAAGAGTAATGTGCCAGCATGCTGAAAGAAACAGATATAGAGACGTCAAACTGAAAGATGTTGGTTTTAATTGAGGTTATTTCTCTTATTGTAGTGTTTTATAAAGCAAGGTCACCATGACCCCAAGCAGCAAGAGGTGATAAAGATCCTGCAGAGGAGGAGGAGAAGAGGCCCGTACCTTCACTGTCCTTAGACTTCTTAAATTGGCCACGATTTCATTTGTCTCCCTGAAATAAGGAGAAGAGAGACTAGGATGAAGAAATAACAAACACACACAACACATTCTATAGACGATACATTCAGACGGATAGGGTTTGGTAATAAGCTTCAGACCGTTAGACTATAGCTGCGCGCCCGACCCCCAGTTAACTTCCGGTTTGTGTTTGGCTAGTCTAATAATATAACTATTTATACTTTATTTAATTTATGTTAACATAAATTTGTGTCATTATTTTACTTTATGCTACTTGTATTAAATAAACGATTTGTTGAATTGGTTCTGTATTTGGTCGCATTTAAAGAAACCGTATGGTACACTGCCATCTAGCGGCTGCGATTGGTATCGCAGTCTAAATCAAAATATTGGAGAGACGAGTTTAGCTAAGGAACTGTTCCTTTCGGTTTCGTTTGATTGTCATCAGAAATCATCTACAGGCGCTCTATTGTTTGTGAATGTGTACCGGAAGTTCAGTTGTGGTCACAAAAGTGCGCATGCGCAGTGGTTAAGAAACCGTCTATAAATCACAGGACTACTAAATCTTATAGATTTGATCCATTTTGGATATTCAGACCTTATGGTTGTCTGAACTGACAATACACAGGAAAGATTTTGTGTGTTTTTGTTTTCTTTTCAATAACATAAAAACTGTGTGTGTGCGTGCGTCACAATCTCTCTGTCTCTCTCTCTCTCTGTCCTATTTAAGACTTTCAGTATAAACTCCCAGCATCCTCCTCTGCTCTACTTTCATTCTTTAGAGGAATAAAACAGTGAGCGACACAGTTCACAGATGCACACAGCTCATGACACTAAAGTTTACTGATACACACACAAAATCAAGAAAAGAAAAGTGTGAAATTGTGCTCATGAAGGTTCAACTATTTTTCATCCCTTATTGTTTGTCCTATAGGTCAACAACTGACTAACAACTGTCTCATTTCATTCAACATTCCAGAGGAACTCGCTACATACAGTAAATTAAGCAAAACTGAGAAATCCATATCATATTGTACATCCACACATTTACACGTCACGACCCCTTTATATTGTGGGTTGTTTATTGTGATTGTGCGTCTGTAGAGGGCAGCAGAACTGCAGCTGCTCCACATTCTGTCCTTCATTAAAACTGAAACCACAGCAGATGTGACACAGGTCAGAGGTCATGGATGTATACACCTGTCATACACTGTGAGAGATGGTTCACTGATGACCTCTGACCCCGCCTCATCTCAGACCCAGACAGATGAGCTCGTGAGTGATTGGTCTGTCGGATCCTGCCAGTGATTTGATTGGTTGTGCATGAGGGAGTTCATGCTCATAACATAAGCTCTCCAGAGACTTTATTACAGAGAGAGAGAGAGACACTTGTATCACGCTATTTAAAACATACAAGAAAAAAGCTCGACACATGCTTTGAGCATTAACAGCTTTTTCTCTTTACAGATCCTGTGTGAATAAAACCGGCTGTAAAAATAAACATGACATTATAATACATGTAACCGAGACATCGATGATGCATTGACATGATTCATTCAAGTTTATTCTTTAATGGCATAGCTGAGAAAAGTCCTGTAATGACCTCAAAATACGTCAGTCAGATACAGTATGAATGTCAGGGTGTAGAATATTGACCCTCCTTCTGTGCATTATTCTGCAGTCAGTTATTATTCATCTGTAAATATCTCACAGTCTTGCCAAAGTACAGAATACGTTAATAAAATAGAGAGCCACTGTCCACGAAGACTGCTTTATAAAGAACAAACCAAGCAGATTCATAACCACTAATGGAAGAGAATTCCCATCCAGCGCTCAACGCGAGGTGACTGTACAGACGACAAGAGGCTGAAATGAGACGTACACTGGAAATACACAGGAGAAAAACAAAACACTTAGGGTTCGTGCGCAAAAAGTCTATTTTAAGGTGCGATGTAATAACACAAGTAACATTAGACGAAGATATTTTTATTTAACCTTACAGAACATAAATCTGTGCAAGTGTGCTATTAGTTTACCTCCTTGAGTTAAAGCGGAGGTACCATGCTATTTCATGCATTCTGACTTTACACTGTTAAACGTGCTGACTTCTCAAGCTGAACACGGTCAACTTGTCAAAAAACGAGTCGAGCATATGACGTAGTATTTCTGTGCGAAAAGTTTTTTTCGAACATGGGTTCCCGTTTCGTAACAAGAGTTCTTAGTCCCTTATCAGACTATTCTCCCAGAAAAGCAGGCCCACGCGTCAACCAGCCAGCGTGAGAAACAGCACGCCCATCAATGCCGCTTCACTCGGCTGACGGAAGTTGAGGTGTGTTTGTTTGCTCACTGCATTTGGGTGATGAATGTACATAGTGGATATAACGCTGGATTTGGAGATGGTTTGAAACTGATAGATGGCGCGGTCCCAGCGCTAAAAGATGCCGGACATGAACCGCACGCGGTAAGTCAAACTAAGTCATACGTCTGTGTTTTGTTGGCAATCGGCGTGTACGTGCATAATGTAAACAACACGAAGGGATAATGTGATTGTGTGCTCGTGCTGTAGTTCCGTCCCCAGCTCGTCTCTTTCAGCTGTATCTGTCTTTTATAAATCTGATCAAACTAAATTCTCTTCGAAGATACTCGAGATTAATGCGAGATTGGCAGCGTGTGTTACCCGATCTTTAATGCTTTAAGTACACGATCTGTTTGTTTGATCATTCGTTGTGAATGTATCTTTCTTCTGTTTGTGCATGATAAGACTGTGAACTGGGTCGTCACAGCTAAAGGGGTTTAATCGAGAGCGGATAGATCTCAGATCACCCTGAAGGGTCCACCATCGTCCTTAAACAAACCCACCGACCGCCGCGGGCCAATATTAAATGATGCATGCTGAAGAGAGAGTGTTATAAACACACATCTCATAACAGGAATTAGTATGTCATGCATATTCATAGCACACACCGTTTCCTGACTGGTCAGGCCGAACGGAACCTCGCAGAGATGCAAATAGTAAGAGAAGACTGTAAGCATTCAGTTCTATTTTGATCTCTCTGACAGTAAGACGCTAATGCCCCAAACACAGATTATTTGCTTTGGCACTGATGAATAAACAGGAAGTAGAATTATGATGATGGAGGAAGTGTTTTGTAGATGTTCAGGCTGTCTGAAGGTCCAGATAACATCCCTGAAATAAACTCTCTCTCTCTCTCTCTGGACAGTGTGGACGAACGGGTGAACACAGTTATTCACGCGCACACACAGACACTTTTGTGAAATGTCCTACTCAGATGACCTATTTTACACTCCATTACACAAAAAAACTCTTCTCTTCTCTCATCTTGTCCGCTTGTCTCGAATTAATTTAGAAAATCACTTGCCTCTGTGTATGCATGCAATGACTTAAACTACTTAAAAAGATACTTCAACCCAAACTATTTTTACATGTCAAACCTGAGTTTCTTTCTTTCAGAACACAAAAAAAGATATTTTGAAGAATGTTGATAATCAAACAACACTGAAACCCATTGACTTACATTATATGAACACAAAACCACTGAGACATTTCTCCCAATTTTCTGTTCCACTGAAGAAAGACTCACAAAAGTTTACAACCACGTGAGGAGAATAAATGGCAGAATTTTTGGGAGAAGCGTCCCTTTGAAAGGTTGTGTAAAGAGCTCACAAGGGTTTTGACTAAAGCTAGTGGTTTAAAAATTAACACTGAAAAAAACACACGGGGCTTTTAAAACCATCACACATCACTGACCCTCAAAATAAATGTTCAACTATGAACAATCCATTATTAATGACGTGACGTGTTTGAACAGACGCACACGCATGCACACGCGCACACACCCACACGTTCACCGTCTTACATGACTAGGCCGTGTGTTTAATGAACAGACATCATTCATTCAGACAAAAACAGTCCCAGAGGTGAAGGGTTTACAGGTTTGTCAATGAGTTTCTTTCCTCTGATATATCTCTCTCTCTCTGCAGAAGCAAACATGTGTGTTATTAATGTATAAACACAAACAGCAGGTCAGATTCACAACATCCAAACCAAACCGACCGGCTCTCTCTCTCTCTCACAAACATCTATTCAGAAACAAGGATCCAGCACTACAGACACTTTTTGATTGTGTGATTTACATCCAGAATAAATCCATCACTGGTAAACTGACAACAGTGTTTTGGGTCATGGCATGTGGTTATAAACTGGTTGACCAGTCACAATGTTTCACAAAACCAGCAAGCTAATAACTAGATTTGATACACCGTTTTAAAGCACGGCTACAGTACAAACTGCGCACGCACACACACACACACACACAGATACTTGCATATGTGGTTTACGAGGACTCTCCATAGACGTAATGATTTTTATACCGAACAAACTGTATATTCTATTACCTAACTCTAACCCCTAACCCTAACCCTAATATCACATAAAACCTTTGTCTTTTTTTCTTTTAAAAAAATTATCATTTAGTATGTTTTTTAGGCATTTTAGTTTACGAGGACACAGGAAGTGTCCCCGTAAACCATGTTTACGTTGTTATAGACATGTCATTACACAGTTTTGTGTCCTCGTAAACCATGTATACAAGCACACACACACACACTCACTCACCTTCTATAAATCTCTCCTCTCTCTTTCTGTCTCTCTATCATTCTGTCTCATAAACTCACACACAACACACACACACACACACACACAAACGCACACAGACACATGCATTTACAGAAACACACACACACCTACATCTACAGTAAATCTCTATCACACACCCACTAACACACATTTTCTCTCTCTCTGTGTGCCTGTGTCCATCCAGAAAATAAAAGTCTCTCTGTCTCTCTCTCTCTCTCTCTTTAGTGTGTGTATAAATAGCTCGTGTGAAAGAGGGGTTTAGTCCACGGCCGCGTTTCAATGACCTACATATTCTCCTCATTCTCACATGAAGAACCAATCCGGCATCATAATGTCTGCGTCTGTTAAAAGCTGAGAGGAAAATATATGACGCATACTGTATTCTTCACGTTTGAAAACATCTGAAATCATATTCTTCTTTGGGCCAAAAATCGGCTTAAGACATTCGAGGACACTTTTTCTTAAACCGTTTCCCTAATACAAAATATCTACAAAAAAAAGTCATATACATCTGGGATGGCTTGAGAGCGAGTAAATGATAACTTATATTATGATTTATTTATGATGATGAACTATTCCTTTAAACCCTGCCATGTATCATCAGTTATTATTAGAAAAACAAAACCACCAGCACTGCCTTCATAGTCATGACCCCGACAAGACAAAAAACACAAAAGATCATCAGCAATCACATCTGGATTCTGAAATCAGTTACAATAGCAGCTCGTGGTAAATGTAATATTGGTATTTGATCCAGCTGTGATTTTATTTATCGTTCTCCATCTCTGTTCTATAGTATGAAACACAAAATCTACAGATCTGTTTAGTGTCTCTGACGAGATTAAACCGCTCCAGTTGAGATTCAACAACAATCTGAAAAAACTCTTCAGGCCTGATATCGTTCAGACTCGTCCACAAACCGTCTCGCATTCATCAAACACCAAACCGCGTTCAAATAAAAGGTCCATTATAAACAGACAAAGAGTGCAGATTTCAGTCAGTGATCTGGTGTCTGTGTCACACACACACGCAGACACACACACACACGCACACACACACACACACGCAGACACACACACACACACGCAGACACACACACACGCAGACACACACACACGCAGACACACGCAGACACACACACACACACGCAGACACACACACGCAGACACACACACACGCAGACACACGCACACCCGTCTAAATGAGGATCTTTTACAGAAGTACACAGCTACTTATGAAAACTCTAACCGTAAAAGAAACTTGCATTTTTACAATTTTGGAAAATATTTTTTCTCAGATTTTTCAGGTTTTGCTCACTTTGGGTCTAAATACACACACCACATACACAAACACACATTTTTCACCATAATCCTACTCTAAATGTACTACATTCTATTTTATTTCAGACACAGCATTTCAAAAACATACAAATATAGATTTTTGTTTATTACATACAATTTTAAAAAATGCGTTTACGGTTTCTAAAAGCATAACTGTATCACTTAATGTGTCATCATATAAGGTTATTATTATTGTATTTTTTGGATCAATAAAAATACAAACATTTGTCTAGCGCTTATCTGTCTCAGCAGATTAATCATTCAATGCTATCTGAGGCATTTTTCAGGTGGAACGTTTTGTCAGATTTGTGTTTAAAACAAAAACAATTTGGGGTAAAACATTGTGTCAGTGGGGTAAAAAATAAAACAATTAAAGGATATCATCTTTTAAAAACAAGACTGACACTTTTTTCAAAATGCAGACAGACCTCTGACTATAATCCGGCTCATATTGATACGCTCTTTGTGTTTGAGTTTCACACGCTGGAAACAAATCAATGACCTTCAACAAGAGATCCGATGAGCTCGCAGTGTTACCCAACAAACCAAAGCACCCACATCACACCCACAACACGAGCACTGACCACCGGACCACAGCTTTGACCAACGGACAATTTCACCATCATTAAACTCAAAATCAGCACACATTTCTCTGTGTGATCGTCAAACAATAAGACAAAGACATCATTCTGCAGATGAGAGTGTCGGACGGCCCGTCAGGGTCGAGAGAGAGAGAGAGAGACATGTGGTGTTAACAGAGCGAGGCTACGGCCGTCACAGTGACTCCATCTGACCGCCGAGCTGCTCATAACCGGAGGAGATATTAATAACTAAACTCACCATATGTCACATCACCACCGCCGAACTGAAACCGGTTACTAGTCTTTCTGTTTCTGCTCTGATCTGAACAGACATACACTGCATACTATTCAGTGATAAATGATTCAAACTGTGATGTGCTCATGATCTTAAAGAATGTTTAAAAATGAAGGTCAAACGCAATGCATTGTGGGATATACTATAATGCACTATATAGACATACTTAGACACCACATTGAACACTTCGTTTCACCGTGAACCCATGTGAACAGAAGAGCTGCAGTTTTGTGCATACAGTTCATACAAAATAACATTTACATTCGAGTCTAAAAATATTTGATCTTCGGTTATTTATAATCTTGATAGTTACAATTTAGGGCAACAAAATATTTTAGAATTATTGAAACAGTATTAAAATAATTCAGTTATTTGCAACTATCACACAGAAATAAAAAAGTGTATGTTGCACATACTTTTCAGTGTTCACATTTAATATGGTTTAAATTGATATTACAGGCATTATCGTATTGTATCTCATACCGTACATTGCGTTATTAAGCATGTCATCACATTTTGTTCAATATCATATTAGACTTGTAAAGTGATTTATTGTGTTAAGGTATTGTGAAAACTCACGCTTAATACCATAATTTATTGGACATATATTACTTTAAATATTAACTCCCCAGCGTGAGTTTTTAACAGTATAATCATTAAGAGAAAACTGAAGTTGGTATTGTGCGTTTTATCCACAAAAATCACAGCTCGTCCTTTTTTATTCCAAATTTAAAGCATTTATTTTGTGGACACAATTTGAACAAAGTAACAGGGAGTATATCTGAAGAACTCCATCATAATGACCACAGAAAATACTGGAGGAATCTTACCTTGTGTCTGCACTTTAAGACCACACCATAGGCTCCTGTGTGAGAGAGAGAAACAGGTTTAACTGCTTGAGATTTCTCCCATCGCCCCGTCTTAATTCTGAGTAAATGCATGCGACCGTGCCAAAACCCAAAGAGTGCTTTGAGTCTGAAGAATCAAGAGATTGAAGGGGAAGGACAGAAGAAAACAGGAGGCACTGATTTACACGTTTACCTGCAGTAACTCTCCAGACAGACTTTAAACAGAGATGAATGTTAAGAGATGCCCGTTTGCGCTTACAAAAAACACTTACTGCCAAGAGTTGATTTCAACAACAGAATTCATGTTTAGCAAAAACAAACCACAGACACGCTCTCAGGTGGGCATAAACCACAGTGTCTGTGTTTATGTGGGTTGTGTGTTGAGTCGTGGTGTGTTTCTGGCATTAGAGAGAATATACTGTGTGTGTATATACAGTATATATATATATATACACATCTGAAGCACAGATCTACAGTCCCTCAAGACCTGCAGAACAGAGGAACACATCCAACAGATCTGCTTCAGAGAGGAACCGTGAAGTCTTGTTATTTATCAAACACGGCTTATAATACAACCAAACATGTAGTCATGTGTCGTTAGAATAGGGAAATAAAGAGTCATTACAGTTTAAAAGAGAGGAAAACCCATCCCTGCGTCCAATCACAGCTCACGATTACAGAATTCACGGAAGTGACAAATTCATCTGCCATTTGGCAGAATCAGACGAATCAGACTCATGCCAACATGGACAGGTTGTGTGACATGCCCTCATCCTCCAAAACCATATGTCATGTTAATTTACATACTGCTGGTCCTAGCAGTGCATACGGTCAGCAGACATTTTCTTGTTTACTTACAGCGAGCGAGAGAGAATACAAATAAATGAAACAAATTCAACTTAGAAATTGACAAAAATACGAAACAAATAAATACAGAATGAATGAATGACAGAATGAAAAATACATGAATGGATAAACGATAAACAGAAAGACAAATAAACGAATAATAATTCAATATAATTTTTGTGGGTATTTTTGATCAAGTAAAGAACTGATCAAATAAAATAAAGAATTTATCAAAAAAGAACAAAGAATTAAAAAAATAATGAAGAATTGGTCAAACAAAAATAAAATAAATAAAGACTTAAGGAATGAATCAAATAAATTAGGAATTGATCAAAATAAGACGTCCTTTAAACAGGACTAAATGGTCAAATGATTTTCATCTGGATGATTTAGAAGCTGTGCAGACGCTTGGCTTTTTGATTGAGACGTTGAACTGGATTTGTTCTGGTGGAAAGTGGTTTGACTTTACTGGTCAGGATGAATCATGCGATTATTAACGATTCACATTCAGATAATGAGATTCCATCACTTCAGTGTCATGAATAATAAAACAACCAAGATGATTTTGACTGCTGCATCTTCTGATGGAGACAAATCACATCAGAACTCCTTCACATCATAATCGTTTCTTCCAGACAGTGATGAGATTACACAGAGAACAAATGGAGACTTTGATATTTCTCCTAGGAAACACACGTGTGTCTTCAATGGTGAAGAGAACCTGCGAATCCTTAAACCTACAGAAGTCAGAGATCTCAATACGAGCTAAAATATGTCTTCAGATCATTCCAAACCCAAATGTTACGGTTCATGTGCGCTCTGCTGTGTATGCCAACAACCGTCTCATTTAGATCTCAAACATTTTAGGAGAAACACAAGTGACTAAATGAGTACATAATAAAGAGCAGAACGTCAGCGAAACAACAGAGCAATAAAACATTTTCCTCCGGGATCATCTCAA
This sequence comes from Triplophysa rosa, assembly GCF_024868665.1. Lineage (NCBI taxonomy): Eukaryota > Metazoa > Chordata > Actinopteri > Cypriniformes > Nemacheilidae > Triplophysa > Triplophysa rosa. The sequence goes on from NC_079910.1 coordinate 1,428,018, forward strand.
GCGCTGCTGGTTCTCAGTTCATTCTTCACTTCACAAATGTGTTGACATCATCTTGCACTGATGAGAGAGGAAGAGGTACCAAAATAACTCCTCGCACACAAGCTGCACGCGAGCATCCTGCGGTGTGAAGGTCTGGTTGGCTCACTTGACGCCGATAAAATCCTCGAAATGATCTTTACATCACGCTCCAGCCAATCAGAAGAGAACGACACGTGTCTGTGACCAATCAGCCGAGGAGAAAGAGCGTGACAGGAATGTGGATGTCAAAGCTTGTGTTTTATGAGCTGATCTTCAGGTGTATCCGACTTAACCTGCTTTCTTCAGAGCTGGAATGAGGATGAGAAGAAAACGAGGCCATAAACCCTCAACTGGCGCTAAAGTGGAACTCGTGACCTGTTTTTATTGGAGCAACATGCAGCGCGGGTTTCCGTCAGTGCTGTATTATCTGATATACACTCACCTAAAGGATTATTAGGAACACCTGTTCAATTTCTCATTAATGCAATTATCTAATCAACCAATCACATGGCAGTTGCTTCAATGCATTTAGGGGTGTGGTCCTGGTCAAGACAATCTCCTGAACTCCAAACTGAATGTCAGAATGGGAAAGAAAGGTGATTTAAGCAATTTTGAGCGTGGCATGGTTGTTGGTGCCAGACGGGCCGGTCTGAGTATTTCACAATCTGCTCAGTTACTGGGATTTTCACGCACAACCATTTCTAGGGTTTACAAAGAATGGTGTGAAAAGGGAAAAACATCCAGTATGCGGCAGTCCTGTGGGCGAAAATGCCTTGTTGATGCTAGAGGTCAGAGGAGAATGGGCCGACTGATTCAAGCTGATAGAAGAGCAACTTTGACTGAAATAACCACTCGTTACAACCGAGGTATGCAGCAAAGCATTTGTGAAGCCACAACACGCACAACCTTGAGGCAGATGGGCTACAACAGCAGAAGACCCCACCGGGTACCACTCATCTCCACTACAAATAGGAAAAAGAGGCTACAATTTGCACGAGCTCACCAAAATTGGACAGTTGAAGACTGGAAAAATGTTGCCTGGTCTGATGAGTCTCGATTTCTGTTGAGACATTCAAATGGTAGAGTCAGAATTTGGCGTAAACAGAATGAGAACATGGATCCATCATGCCTTGTTACCACTGTGCAGGCTGGTGGTGGTGGTGTAATGGTGTGGGGGATGTTTTCTTGGCACACTTTAGGCCCCTTAGTGCCAATTGGGCATCGTTTAAATGCCACGGCCTACCTGAGCATTGTTTCTGACCATGTCCATCCCTTTATGACCACCATGTACCCATCCTCTAATGGCTACTTCCAGCAGGATAATGCACCATGTCACAAAGCTCGAATCATTTCAAATTGGTTTCTTGAACATGACAATGAGTTCACTGTACTAGAATGGCCCCCACAGTCACCAGATCTCAACCCGATAGAACATCTTTGGGATGTGGTGGAATGGGAGCTTCGTGCCCTGGATGTGCATCCCACAAATCTCCATCAACTGCAAGATGCTATCCTATCAATATGGGCCAACATTTCTAAAGAATGCTTTCAGCACCTTGTTGAATCAATGCCACGTAGAATTAAGGCAGTTCTGAAGGCGAAAGGGGGTCAAACACCGTATTAGTATGGTGTTCCTAATAATCCTTTAGGTGAGTGTATGTCGAGTGGCTTTCTGATGGCTGCGAGAGGAGAGGACAGGTGATGGATGCTGAATATGAGAGAAGATAAAGAAGAACAGCTGAAGAGAGATCAAGAGACTGATGGCCGACAGAGACACTAGAAACTAATCTACTGCCAGCTGAACACACAGCACGACACACACACACACACACACTGTGTCAAACACACATACAGCCAACACACACAGACAGCTTGCCACAAACACTGCCAAACACTGGAACACAAAATGTTGATGCATATGGGCATGAGCAAACACACGCACACGCACACACACACACACGCGCGCATGCACGCACGCACACACACACGCGCGCACTCTTCTCTCAATCAGAGTTAAGCACTTTTCATCATATTTATTATATGAATCTCACAATGAATTCTCATCATTCTAATATAGAAAATATTCCTGTCCACAGTCAGTGACTTGGCAGAATGACGGTCTGAATTTAAATGTAATTTAATACAACAGTCCTTGTGTGTTTTCTTGTGTGCGTGTGTGTGTGTCCATGTACTTTTATTCTCTATAAACCGGCCACATTTATAATTAAGTGGTCATTCATCCAAAACTGAAGAATGCAGCCTTATGGCTATATATGACAGAATCTATCTCTTCATTTGAACTGAGGACTTTTTATGTCTTCCAATTTTTATATGACTTGAGTGAATGTGACCTAGGAAAACATCAAAAGCCCTATTCGGATGATAATTGTTTGTTATAAGGACGTCTGTTATAAAGCAATAAGCCCCAAGAAGCAGTGGGTTACAGTGCATTTTATAACATCTAAGGGTGTTGTGGCACGACACCAAGCGGAGTCATTAAAACCCCCTTACTGTGCGTTCACACCGCCGGTGTGCAACAGGGTTTGAGATACGTTTTCTCTTGTTTGGTGGGCGTGTCAAGAATATCAGGCCAATCAGCAGCAACATGTGTATAACCCACGCGGTGTTAAAGAGACAGCTCGCACATGGGTCCAAGTAAAGTCGTTTAAATGTGTCCGCTGTGTTCACAACAACTAAAGATATTAGAAGAGATGTATTTTGCAGTATTCAACACGTATTTATAGCGATTTCATCAGGCTCTGAAAATTCTTCAAAAAGAACACAAAGAATGGCCTTCTCAGCTGCCATAGTTCAACTCTTGCGTCATCACAACAGGGTGTTCAACCGCATCACCGGCTGACATTGAAAATGAAGGACTTCTGGCCACTTTGACGCTCTCGACGGTGGCGGTGTGAACGCACAGTTAGCTGTTATAAAATGCACTGTAACGGTGAATTTCCACTACAGTGGAGCGTGCCGTTGGCAATGCTGAAACGCGTTTGCTTTGAGGCGTGTCATTAATTTTACGCTAACACGCCTCCGAAGTGAATCCAGCATTTGCAAGCAGTCGGAAAAATACGTCATAATCTTGGCTTGCCTGCGGTTTACAGCGATGGGCTGTCGTTAAGAAGAGCCAAACTTTTTGACGCTCTCGGCCGCTCCCAACGCCTTCTCCGCCCCGCTGTCGGTCCCATAATGCAACACGTGAGCGTCAAGCGCAGCTCTCATAAAAATGAATTGAAAACGCTCGCTCTGCTCCGCAAGCTCCGCGCCAGTGGAAATTCACCGTAAATCACTGCTCCGCGGGGCTTATGCGTTTATAAAACGGTTATTCCATATGTGTAGCAAGGTTTCATAAAATAAAGTAAATAAAATGATGTTTATGCGATGTAATGCGGTCTTGTATAACGGCTTAGAATTCGGCTCAGCCAATCATAATCAAGGACCAGAAAAAATAAAACTGCATGGCTCCTTGGTGACAAAACCCATGCATTCGGACGAACATAAATTCACGGTGTATGTGTGAGTTTGTAATCCTGCGAACCCGGAAAATGCGCTTCTCACGTGATCAGTCAAATGACAATTTGCACATATTTAATCATTATAATGGAATAAAATCTATATTTTAAAATGCCAATATTGATTGTTTTCGTGTTTTTTGTCTTCATTTCCCTCACACGCTTGCAGTATTCGACCAATCATTATTCCCTGGTTAACTGGCCAATCATAGCACACCTCGCTTTTTAGAGCTATGAGCTTTATAATAAATCTGCGCGTTTCAGAGAGGCGGAGCAAAGAGGAGAAACAAACACGCACGATATGTCCCTATGAGAAACAACTACCGTCCGAATCGGGCTAGAGACAGTAAAAACACATTTTAACCAACAATAAACACACACACAGAGAGACAGAGAGAGAGACAGAGAGAGAGAGAGAGAGAGAGAGAGAGAGAGAGAGAGAGAGAGAGAGAGAGAGAGAGAGAGAGAGAGAGAGAGAGAGAGAGAGAGAGAGAGAGAGAGACAG